>NW_011948412.1:0-252223 GCF_000503995.2 Ceratosolen solmsi marchali
GGCAAGCCTCCACCCACCATCACAGGGAGGCTTTTAGTCTGATTCCAGACAATTTGGTCCTTCGAGCCGGATAAGTGGAAATCAGTGCATACATCCAATACTACCAGTCATAAGGATAATAATACAGTACACAGATCATTGAGTATGAGGGAGATTCTTCACTACTGTAAGTAAAACTTTACTGTTCTATAAATCAACAAGTTGACCCAAGATAAGAAGGAAATCAAGGAGTCAGTAAGTGCTACAACGCGCAGCACTACTAGGGAAAAGTTGACTAGTGAAAAAATTCCGACGGCCCAATCACAATGGGCCCGAATCGAGACGATGCAAGCACTAACTCACAGACTTGATGCAGCCAAGGCAACCAGAAGCCTATCATAAACATTAGCAGTAAAACAAACAATCAATGAAATACACAACACCTTCAAGGCAGAACACAAATTCATAACAAGCAGCTAGCCATTGTCAGGCGCATCACACGAATACTTCACAAAGAACTCTATGATGGAAGAGTGCATCTGCTTCAACACGGCTACAGCGTTGATCATGAAACTGTGCCACGAATTGGGTGACACGACACTACCAATTGAAACCTCACTAAAGAGGATAAGCAATAGTCTCAACACATGGAGCACAAACTCCAACATGTATTAGATACCATCTATGGAAGACACCATGGATGAATCAATCACATAAGACATTCGCAATGGAATATAACTCGAATGAAACCATCTGGCCAGCGACAGGTGTCAATCACGAGTACTGTACAAAGGGCGCAGTGGAAGAAGAGCGTACATCATATGCTACTGTAGTAGCGAATGTCAGAAAGCCGTGTCGAGAATTAAGCGAATCGACACAAACAAGCAAAATTACCAAGCCTGAAGAGAAGGCACATGTAGTAGATCCACGAGAAATGGCTGATCTTCCCGACGTAACTATTCCAAAATCCTAAAAGGACAATGGAGGCATCAACGCAACACGATATACCAACTGCAGGAAACTCCATGACAGTGAACCTAGCCTTAATTCACGTCAACGACAAAACAGAAACGACATGGGAATGATCACTGGCGAGCACCACTACACACCCAAGGCTCGCGCATCTGAACTCATTTACACTGATTCAAGTAGCCACAGTAGACAACGTTACTGAAATAAGAAAACAACAAGCTCAATCTCAATCCCATACATCCGTTAAGAAATTCGTAAGAATATATCAGCGATCAACGGCGAACGAAAAAGGAGGAAAGCATTGGAATCACAATCAATCTCACTCCCTACGTATCTACTGCAACAAAAATCACAAATTATATATATCCAAAAACGCCATCCTCATCATCACACACCGGACAACTAGACCGGAAACCAAAATCTAAGCCCAAGAGCAACATTTCTACCCAGAACACAACATGTCTAAGGATAGATGAACAACTAAATAATTATAAATCCCGCAAAACAAACATCGAATTGAGATACTCAAGGGTTCGGACAACAAACACATTATTGAAATTAACTCAGATGATGAGACCCACTGAGGAGCAAAAACAATCAACACTAATACATATAAACCGTTTTCCTCACAAGAAAATACTAATTAAGTAAGTAGAAGCGTAACAATGGCAAGGACACAGGGAATCCAATAGCCATACAAACAAGCTCAACCCCGTACGCCCAACAAAAGCTCGTAAGATTGTGCCAGTCATTCACCACACACGAATCACCAGGCCAAACTAGAAAGGTCAACGACAGACAATTGCAATGCATTCATCGCAAGGAACGGCACCCAATTTCGAGATGTAGTCAATTCAAGCAGCTTATCCACGCACAGAAACTGGCTGTGATCAAGGAGAGAAGGCGATGCCTTAACTGCCTGGGCAACCATTTGCCACAACCATGCCCAGTCAAGAGAGGGTGCCACTTATGCAACCAAACGACAACGTCCAATCACTACACACCACATGACTAGACACGAAGCACAACAGTGCAATCGAGCACCAGCAACCAATGACATTGGTAGCTACTGCAGTAGCCAAGGTAATCGTACAATCAACCATACATCAAGCCCGGCTGCTTATAGACATTGGTTCTGAAATCACAATCATCACGGAAAGGTTGGCGCGGCTATTTCATGTGACACCCAAAAGGACTGAAATACTTGTACACGGAATCATCAAGTCTTCACCACATCTACCTATAGCACAATTGTCGATGTTCGGCTGGGTAATTATTGGACCAGCCGGAAATTATACTCACATTGCAACATCAATGACCATAATCACAGAAGAGCTAGAAGATAGCCTGCAAAATCTACTACTAAGATTTGGATAATAGAAGAAGTACCAAGGGAATCAAGCGGTCAACTTAATCCAGATCAACAGCAGTGTGAACAGTACTACGTGGCTCATCAATGCCTGGTGCGCCTACAAAAACGATTCACAAGGGATGACAATTATCGCACGCTATATATTCAATTCATGACAGAATACGAGAACATGAATCATATGCGAAGACTACCGGCAAACTACCAGTCCAACAAAAAGGCGTACTATCTGCCGCACCATGATGTACTAAACCAGACGGTTCTACGACTAAGCTAAGAATCGTCTTTAATGGATCGAGCTCATCATCAACTGGACGATCATTGAATGAGATAATGCACACCGGCGCCAATCTAAATTCAGACATTGTAGATGTACTAACTTGAATCCGCAAACACAGGTACCTATTCTCCACAGACATCACAAAGATGTACCGACAAATATTGGTCCACCAAGACGACTGGGATCTGCAGCGAATCATGTGGATAGACGAACGGCAACGAAGTCAGTTATCAATTAACATATGGGACTAGAGCGGTCCCATTCCTAGCTGTACGAACACTCCTTCAACTCACACAGGACGAAGGAGATAACTATACACTCGCTGTATCCCCTATCAAATAAGGAAGATACGTGGACGACATTTTGGCGGTGCAGACAATCTAAGCCAATTAGTGCAAACAGCAAAACAATTAAGGGACCGTTGCATGGCGGGTCGATTCGCGTTAGCAAAATGGCACTCCATCAACGAGGACGTAATAACTGCCATTAAGGCACCACCGAATCCAGAACAGTCTGTAAACTGAACCTAAAGATAAGGGCCACACATCTATGCACGGACTCACGAGTAACCCCGACCTGGATTAAGGCTCACCCATCACGATGGAAAGAATTTGTTTGCAATAGAGTCACACGAATTCAAGAACTCATAGCAGAAGCACAATGGAGGTATGTGCCCGGAACCTCAAATCCAGCCGACTGTGCATCCAGAAGGACTCACCACTCAACAACTTAAAACTCACTCTATGGTGAGTTCCGTGGACACTAACTCCAGACTCGTGGCCAACGCAACCAATTGACAAAGAGGACCAATGCGACCAGGAAGCCCGTCCAAGCATCTCGTTAATCGCCACAATCAACATTTCAGACTACGACTAGGACATTATTTACAATTACCCAACTCTGATTGAGCTACTGAGAATAAAGGCAACATGCATTAGATTCATCGCATGCCTAAAGGGAAAACGCCCTTCAACAAACCAGCTTACACACGCTGAATTAAATCATGCAAACAACAGGTCTAACCTCATCACACGCGTTCTATCGACTCACTGCCTACATAAATGCACACGGAATCATAAGAGTCGGTGGATGACTAATGAATGCGGCAATATCAGAAAAAGAAAACACCCAGCCATTCTCCCGAGACAATCACAAGACCGATTCACATTTCTTTATAAATTAATACAAATGGCTTTAATAAAAAATATATCATAATTATTTCTATATCGATATTAAATAAAAATAATTTTTACTAAATTTTAAATTTGATTATAATATATATATATATATATATATATATATATATATATATATGTATATAAACCTAATATTTTAATTAAAAATCATATTACATTATGTATTATATTATAATTTACAAGCATAATTAATAGTTTAAAAGTTATATTATTGTAAAAAAATTATTTAATAGATAGGGATAGAATACATCAAGCAAAATATTAAAGTCATTATATTAAGTATTTAAAACAATATTTTGTTTACATTAAAATTTAATTATATAATATTATATATATAATGTTATTATTTTCTTATAAAGTTTAACAATTTATAATGTGATTAATGAGAATTCAAGAAAAATTTTAAATAAAAATTAATTTCACAAAAATTTCATTTCAATTATCAGATACATTTAATAAATATAATAAAAATAAAAAAATTAATAAATATCTATAATTAATTCTTATTATATTCTCATCAGTGCTATATAAAAGATATCGTTTATGTTCATATGCACAGATACTAAATCAATGAAAAATCTAATAAAATATTTCATTGAAAATGAAATATTGAAATATAAAAATGAAGCATTTATCTTTTTATTAATTTTAAAGGCTGAAAACATTTTATCTATTGCTGTAACTCAAATATGCCTATATAGGACTGTATCGAGATTTAATATACAAAACACGTAATATCGCAGTGATCATTAATTATGACCGACATTTCTGTATCATAAATTCTAATATTACTTTGGTTATGCTGAATGGCCGAGAAGGTCCTTATAGAGTTTATGCGAGACTATGACTCTGATACCATCCGTTGTTAATTCAAGGATACTTCATTCTGTCAATATTCTTATCTAGTCATATTGAAGAATACAACTACAATCTCATTCATTTTTGTATTAATACAGCATGAAATAGTAAAAATTTTACACTCCACGATGTTATTATTCAATTTTGATAATTATCAATAATTTAAAATCGGTATTTTAATAATATTAATTCACATTTGGGTATCAATATAAATTATAAATTATAAAATTTATGTTATTATATTAACGTAAATTATTAAGAATTTTATAAAAAACTTTTATATCAAAGAATGTGTATCTATAAAAATAAATGTTAGAAATTGTAATAAAATTATATGAATAATGAATAATGTCTCGATTTGTATAGTTAACAATCTATTATTTATAATGAATCCAATTATAACTATTTACAGATATTTTTTATATATAAAAATATAATTATAAATGAAATAAAATTATTTGTTAATTAAAAATGTATACCTAACACAAGTACTGTTTCTATTAACAAAAGGTGGTTTGATTAATTTTTGTTATATTTATAAAAATTTAATATATTTTAAAGTAATATTTTTATATATAGTTAATAAAGAAATGATAATAAAACATATGCAAATTCACATTCGTTCAAACATATTTACTAAGGGTTCTTAAACTTACTTTTAAATAAAATGTTTATTCAATATATAAACAAATTTAATAATTAATATACTTTTTATATCTATTTTATCATTGTATTATTAGATATATTAATCTAAATAAATAATAATTTTTATTTATAGACAATGTAATCAATATAAAATAGACAATGTTTTATATAAAATTATATGTTAAAAGAATTTGATCGAATATTTTTTGCAAATAACATTTGTTTATTATAGAAAATACAATGTTGAAAATTTGCAATAGTGTTGCATTCATTTTATTTACTAAAAGATATGAAGTAGGATAGTTTTAAGAAACAGATATATGAAGAGCCAACCATGTACTTTTTCGCTTTGTAACTTTATTACTTGTGGTATTTTATTTTATTTATTGTTTTTCTATTTAAGTTTTTTTATTTAAGTTATTTTATTTAATATTTATTTTTTATTACTTGTGTGTGTGTGTGTGTGTGTGTGTGTGTGTGTGTGTGTGCACGCGTGCGTGCGTGCGTGTGTGTATCAAAGTAATTGAAGACTATAGTAGGTGATCCAAATATTAAATTATCCATTAGGAAAATAAGTCAAATTTACTAAACTATTAAGAGGATATTTTGAATATGAACATTAACTACCGTAATTGTTAATTTCATATTATTTAATATTATTTGTCAAATACATATATAATTATTGTGATAACTATACTCCATTATGTAACATAATATAACATTCAGTTAATAAAAAATCTACTATTTTCACTCATAATTTTTAACGAAAACTTTAATTGATAAACTGAAAAATTTATATATGTGTATATATTATATTTATTATCATTAGATAAATATATATTTATAAATATATATTAAAAAACACATTTAATCATTTATTAAACTATATTATTCATAAATGATATAATAAAGTCATTAATCATATATGCTTCGATAAAATACATTCTAAATTGTACAAAATATAGATTAATGGTCAATGATGAAACATGAACATAGGAAGATAAAGAATTTTACATGTAAATGGAAAAAGAAAACATATATAAAACAATACTAGAGAAACTAAAAGATAAATGAAAGTTTTTTTAGATTTCTTCCAGGAACCGAATATTTCTTTTAGCTGTATTTATATGCAATAAACGGATAAATATTTTTTAAATGATATGATCCTATTCTATAGTTTATTGGAAGTGAGCATGAAATCGTACAACTTCTTTTCTCTTTCGCTCTTTCTCTCTCTTTCTCTCTTTCTTTCTCTCTTCCATTCATTCTACTGGTCGATACATTCTACTAGGGAAGTATTTCTAATGCATAAAAAATAACTGTTGTAGTCTGTTATAAAGAGATTAAAAAATTATTATTTTTATATTTTTTTAATCATTAAAAAATAAAGATAACTTACGTACATATATATATGTTTTTTTCTATAATACAGTTACAATTATATTTAGATAAGTAATATCTATCAATTTATTAAACTTATTTTATTAAAATGCAACCTGCTTTTCCAATGATTAAGTCATAGCAAAATGAATGCCAGTACATCATAATTAATAGTTTTTAAATACTGATTTAAACTAGGTTGATAACATCAAATATTCATATGAATATTATAAATTTTAGCTGTTTACATATATAGTATGAATTCTGTTATATATTAATACTATTAATTATAAGTAAGAATTCAATTTCATTATTAATTATAACAATTTACTATGTGTACACTATATCGTTCTGACGCAATGTCTTTGACTTACGAGAAGGTTGACAAGAACGTCCTTTTCTCTCCTTTGAAATACTTAAAATCCATATATATTGTCCATTCCCTTATTTCCTTCATTTATTTGTCTCAATATTTTTTATTATATCTTTGGTGTCAAATAAGTTCAAAATCAAGTAAGATCAGATTCTTAGTCAAATAATTAAAAAACAATTTTCTTTACCTATTGGTACTTTTCAATCGTATTCATTTCATCGTAAAAAATGAAGTAAAGATGAAAATTGGTATTATGTAAGTTCCAAAATTCGTTCAGTAAATTTGAAAATTTTAAAACTTTTCATTATTGTGTGTGTGTGTGCATGTATATTTATTTAATTACTTATACATTTATTATTAGTAAAGATAGAATGGAATATTTTGATTGTATAATTATATTATAATATTTTATTTTATTTCGCTTTATAAAAATAAAATATGTTACCATTTTCATACATAAATTTACCTTACTAATTTAAATATCATAATTTAGTTGGTTAAATTAATTAGTTAGTTTTTTCTCAAATAGATCTTAATACATATTATTAATATTCTCGATATTAAATTACTGTAGTGGAAATAATACTTAATTTTAATTTTATTAAATTATTATCTAATAATGAAATTAAATATAATAATAATTTTTAAAATTGAGTATACAATTCTATAAGTGTTTCGTTTCAATTAATATATAATATTTAATTAAAAAAATTATTTAGCAAGCCGAAAATAATTGGATATTTTCACATATAATAGTTATATGTATTGACCGTGCAAGTTTTATATAAAATTAATGAATATAATGTGTAAATTAGAATTGAAATGAAAATATTATGTGACTTTAATATTAATTTAATAGAAGTACAAGATTGCAATAGAATCTATTGTATTTTAATATTTTAATTGTATTGTATTTTAAAAAGTTATTTAATATACGACGTTATAGAAGGAAAAAATGTAATTAATATAATATTCTATAAAGAATATTTTATTATAATATTGACTAATAATTGTTTTTATTTTAATTTTTAATAATAAGAAAATTGAAACTCACATTTAAAAAGTAAAATTAAACTAAAATTGTATAAAATAGAAAAAAATTCGAAGAAAATTTCCACCAATACGAGTAATAGGATAAGCGGAAACTTAATATACTGACTCATTTGAATATGAGAAGATGTAAATGAATCAAGACTAAAAAGAAGAGGACCATTTGTAAAAATAAAAATAAATATTAAATAAAAAATAATATTTTAAAATAATATTTTATGTACATATAAAAACCAGAAATAAAGAAAAATAAAAGTAAATAAAATGAAACGTAATAATCATTAAATAATAATGTTTTTTTTTTTTAAACAGGAATAAGATCATTTTAACCACGATTAGGTCTCTTTTCTATCTATGGTACTTCCTTGAGATAGTGTTTAACCTTCACACTCTATACAAATATCTTCTATTAATATAGTAATTTAGTTTAGTGTATAGCTTTGCTATGAAAAGATATCAAGATATAAAAAAAGCACAAGCAGTAAAAAGAAGAACATAAAAAATTGACACTGAAAATATTAAAATAAACTCAGACATAATTATATTAATATATACATTTTTATTTTATACACATATTTACATTTTTAATCATAATCACTTAATTAATTATACGATAACAAGAGGAAATAATTAACTATCAGATAAATGTTATTCAAAATAACTCTTAAAAAATAAAAAAATGTTTTCTTATATTTTGATGTAAATTAATATGCTTTTGCAAATTTATACAAATATAAATATATACATATATCATGTTCATAAATCGTCCTGCATCAGAATTTATTAATTACTTTATGAATTGTCAGAAATTTCATTGTTTTTTATTTCGCAACAACAAAAATGATACTAAAAAATAACAACAAAATTTTGTATAAAAAGAAAATTTATACTGATTCGAATTCATATTCTATATAAAAAAAATTTAAACTGAGCGTACACTAAACTTATACAATGTTTCATAGATATTCGATTATTTCTATACTTCATCGAATTTTTTATCAACAGTATCCTGATATAAAATTTTATTATCTTTGACAGTTATGAAAATAAAGATTGTACCATAAAGAATGTACATATATTAAAAATACATTTTCGCACATAAGCTTTAAAATTTCATTTACACTCATTTTGTGTAGTTCAGTGAACGTACGTGTAAATCTGTCATGAATACTTTCATTATTGATAAGAGAGGAAACTTACACGCTAGCAGCGTAATGAAAGCATATAAAAAAAAATCTGCTTTTCTGTCTAAAAATTATGTTATTTCTATCAGAAACCAAACAATTTACGTGTATCTTTAGTTTAAATTAAAAAGGTGATTACGTTTTAGAATATTATATAATAAAATTAATTTACAAAATTGGTAATACATTCTTTTTTTTATTATTCAATTACAATATACTTGTATCGAAATAAATCTCATAATAATAATTAATTTAAATTAATTCAAGCAATAACTAAAAAGTATTTCATTTCGTATATTACATCTTAAATTAATAACAAAATAAAATTACAATGTATCAAATGTATTTAAGAAATATATATCGACACACAAATTTTAGTAATTTAATCTATATAAATCATTTGTATATTTTTATACCACACTTAAAATTATGTAATATAATTAGACTATAAAATCATTTTTTTTTAATTTTCGCAATAAATAAATTCCAAATTAATAAAATAAAATTCAACGTATAAGTAAAAATATATATACGGTTGGAATTAATTTTACGTTATATAATTTATAATTTACCTACCGATAATCTTTCTAGGTTTATTTATTATGGATTTACTTGCAATATTTCTAAATCATATATAAATCAATTATTGTTCAATTCAATTCATTCAGTTCATTCAATTCAAAAATAAAATCAAATTACTTTTCTTCAAATTGTTTATAAGTAATTGAAATAAATCGAATCTTTTTAATAGATATCGTTCAAATTTTTAAATCAACAAAAACTATACGTTTTTCAAATATTTCAATTTCAAATTAGTACCAACAGACAAAATTGACTTTCAGTATTTGATTTGTAATTTATAAATATTAATTTGTCAGTTTTTCTGTTACTTTATACTTATGTTTAGTTTCAAACATATTCGACTTTGTTAAATATTTTAACTATTTATATTTCATATTTCTGAAAAAAATAATTGAATATATATGTGTGCATATATATGTGTATATGTAGATGTGTTGATTTTTTTTATTAAAAAATAAAATAATTGAATGCAAATGTGACTATAATATTGCATGAATGGTATTTAAAATTTACCTTAATTTTATGGCTTTATGAATTATGAGCTTGGCATTATTATTATTATACGGTTCCAGTTAGTCTTCTCTTCTCTAATAAGGTCATATGTTTATTACTCCTGTATCTCTGTTCGATAGCTGTAGTTTTAAATGTTAAAAAGTTAATTTTTTATAATTCTGTAACGATTTAAATTAGTTTGCTGAGCAACAGTACTTTTATATTTTATTCAATAAATATATGTCAAAACAATTTACATTAATGAAACCTAATCTAAAAATATATACAAAATAATTATTAGAAGTAATGATGAATGAAATATGATAAATATCTAAATTTTTTATCTTAAAAAGTATTATCATATGTATTAAAATAGATTAAGTATCTTTCACTAATGTGTATTTTATAAATTAAAATTTATATTTATAAATTAAATATATATGCACACTATAGATATACGTTACTACAGACTTTAAACAATAGTAAAAAAAAAAAGTTTTTAAATCAAGGTTTCAAAACTTTCAAGTTCTTACATCGCAAAACTTCTATTATTATGCATATATTTATATATATATATATATATATATATATATATATATATAATACTCCTACATTGGTTGAATTATGTAAATATTAAAACATTCTCAATATAATTTTTTCGATGTTGCACTAACAAATTACTAAAAAATAATTCAATTTTTGAAATTATGACAGTCGGAAATATTTTCATTATTTATAAATTTATAATGATTGAACTAATAAACATGTACTACGTTTTTGCCAATAATATTATAATCAAATTAATTGTGTTTTACATATTGTAAAGTATAAATTCTTTATCAATTAATAATAACTAAAAATTTGTATAATTTTATAAGAGCACTAAGTGACTAAACAATATACTTTTTTATTAGTGAAACTTTTAAACCTACATTATTCATTCTTTAATATCTAAATTAAATAGATTTGTAAATTATTCTTAAAAAAAATATAATCAATTTTATAATTAAATATTTTAACATTTAAGTTAAATTTTAATTTTAACAATGTAAAAGAATTTTAATAGATTTATGATTTTTATATATTTTGTAAGCATATAAAATAAAATTTTAATGGACTATTCAAACATTTCTAATATTATATAAATTAAAAATATAAATTTAAATAATTCATAGTAAATAATTAATTTTTCCTTTTTTCAAACATATTACTTAAATTGCAAATAGTTTCCTTATAAATTGAAATTTTTATCAAATAAATTTTGTTTATATATATTATTAAATATATGAACTATGTTTACAGATTTTTTTTAGGAAATTAAATATGTTGTAATAATATTGTTTTTAAATGACTAGAAGAAACTGATATAAATGAAAGATTGATGAAACTTTTTAAATGTTGCACGATTATTAAAGTAAATACATTTTTTAAATTGTGTAAAAATATAAAATAAATTATTTATAATTCGTTTACTATTTTTTAATATTAAATAATTATTTAGCAATATTTTTGCTTTATTAAAAATTACAGTAATTTTACAATATATTTTGATTTTATAGTATTTTTATATATTTAGTACCCAAGTAGGATTAATATAAAATATTATAATTAAGTAAACATAATTTTGTCGATATTATCTTACACGGTAGAGAATAGAAATAAATACATTTCTTTTAGTTTTGTTGTAACAGATTATAAAATATTTAAAATATAAATATACAATATTTATCTAACTTTTCGTTAATATAATATATACTGAATTTACGGTTAATAGTTGAGAAAAAAGAAATAAAGGCACAATTTAAACAGGGATATTCAATACAGCTATTCATATTACTTTTTAAATAAAGATCATTTTTACGGATTTCATTTATAAACACTATTTCATAATGTAAATTCAATCTTTTATAATAATTGGCACCTCTCCAACCTTTTGTGGAATACACTAATAATATACTATATAGATATATAACAGCCACCTACCACTTATTTTTGTAACATAATATTCAGCCACTTGCACTATTGCTTTTTTGTGTATTATTGTATAATATGATATAATAATATATGATAAAAAATATGTAGATATTTTGAATAAAATATATAAATATATACATATACCCATATACATATATATATATATATATATATAATTAAATCAGTTCTACAAAATTGAATTGGTATTTTATGTCTTTTCGACTGAAATGTTTAATAAATTTCCAATTAACAATAAAACATAATTAGTTATTTGTAATTATTTACAGTTATATATTTATAGTTATTTAATGTTTTTAGTTATTTACAATTAAATACACTCATTTAGTGTGATTTTAGTTTTAATGTGCACGACGTACCAACACTGTTAAATATTTCATTAATTAATATTTATAAAATTTTCAACTTACGACAGCATCTTAAACAAATATAATAACAAAATTTTTATATATAAGATATTAATATTAATAATAAATATAATAAAATATCAATCTAATATATTTTAATAGAAAAATAAATAAAAATTTTTTAATTAGCGCAATGAATTAAATAGTCTTTTGTTTGATTTTAGAAAATGTCTATAATTTTCATAAGATTCTTCTAGAATGTTAGTTGACAATTATTATTAAGTAAAAATAATTTCTTATACTATAAAGTGAGAATAAATTTATAATAATTAATATTCTATTATAATTAGCGAAAATTATCTAGTCCTCTAAGATGAATAATGGACTATCGGCATTATTTTGAATAAGTATATTGGTAATTAATCTATACTATTAATAAAATATCGCTACTGAATATATTTAATGATTTTATGATTACAAATCTGTATAGTTTTTTTGTGTAAAATAGTATATGAAAATGACAAGAGTTTCAAGAATTTATTCTTACAGTTTCCTTTTTTTTCTTTGTATCTTTCATAAGTTTACTCTTAAATTATTTAATAATTTTTAACAGCATTTGAAAAAATAAGTAAAAAGTTGTTTATAAAATCATGGTCTATATTTTGAATACGAGAATGTATAAAGTGATTTATTTTCATCAGGTACGTGATATCCGTATGCTACACACAGTAAAGTAGATATTAACCGTAAAATAGTTTATATGTTATTATCTTTCAATCGATCTTTCTACCTGCACTTGTTAATTCTATAATCGGATCCTTTTTCGAGAGCATATTCAGAAAATTATATTTGAACATCATACAGACTTGACTCAACAATACGAATTATAAACAATCAATTAGAAAATAATTTTTACTAAAATCATAAACGTTAATAAAATGTTGGACAAGTTAAGACATAATAATAAAACTACATATCCAATAAATATACAAAAATGAAATTCTAATGATTTTGTATATAGTTTCGATAATTATTGAAATATCAGTATTTATTTATCTATTAAATTAAAAATGAACTAATTGCATTTACTAGTTTATTCAAACCTGAAAGGAAGAAATAAAAAAAATATTTTTCTATTATTTACCAATACTATTATAAAATACATAATATAACATATATTTTATTATTAAAATACGTATGCTATTCCTATTAATAAAAAAGTAGCAAAAACTTTTATATATGAGTATAGTATATAGTTCAATTTATTTATTACATGCTGTACAATTATAATATAAGAAAATTTAGGTTTAATTTGAGTTACAAATTCATTTATAATGAAATCTAAGGTGAAAAAGTTATGAAAAAATTTATATTCGAATAACACTATTTTGAGTAATAATATTTTCAGGTATTCCAAAAGAATACGAATATAAAATTTAGTAATATTATACTTATATATTTTCATTTATTTAATAGTTCGAACTTACTAAAGAAACCATACATCTTTTGATTTACCTGTTTAAAGAAATTTATTTTTACTAAAATTTTGTTAATTTGCAAAATAATAATAGCAATTTCAAATAAGGATATTAATATAAATTTTTCGCATTTAATAAAATATATTCTAAATATATATTATAAAAACTTTTACTAATTTTTAATGTAATTTAATCATGAGCAGCTATGACATTCTTCATGCAAATTTTAATAATTTATAATCCATAAACGAAAATCTGTAAAATATAAATAATAAATCATATTTAAAAAATCCTTATGTCATTTTATTAAGCTAATTAAACGTTTGCCTAAAGTAGATAAAGGTTTTACTTAAAAAATATAATATATTACATTTTTTTTTAATCTTCCGTTGTGTTAATTAAATATAATATTTAAAACAGTGTTTTTTTATAAAGATAATTAAATGTGTTATATAAGCGTTTAATAAAATTTAATTTTTAAATTTTTTTGAAAAAGAAAAGCAGCTAATAATGAAATAAATCTAAATTTTATTTTACTCAGTTGCTTAATTTCTTTATTATTGAATTATTATGTACAATTTATGAATATCATATATATACATATATTTTTTCATATTTTTAAAACCGTGATATATATATATATATATATATATCATAGAATAATTACATCATTATATCATATCATAGAAATCATTATCAATGAAATTATTCAATTTCTGAAAACATTGTCTGGATTTCTTACAGTTACATAAGGTAACAGTTTACCAAAATAGAATTAAAATGCAAAATATTTTGGTATTAAACAAATTTTATTTATTTTCATGAAAACTTATGTATTTTTTTTATACAATGTTTTACCATTTAGATTTTAAGAAATAGAAAATCCAAATAAAATAAATCAATATAAAATCTTAAGGTCTTACTTATTTGAAAAATGAAAAATACTTTGATATGCTGAGTTTGGGAATTATTGCGTGTTATATATAAATTCTATAGATTAATATTTCTATGATTTACATATTATTAAATACAGATTGCATATTACAATGCTTTTGTCAAAATATGTTATTATTTTATAAAAATTATTCTTTTTCTATATGGAAATTTATGTATATTTATGTGTATCATAATATAATTAGATAATATACTTACTAATATAATCTATTATATATAATATTTAATATTACATTTGATATAAAATCTTGAATTTATCTAATTTTGTTGTATTATTCGATAAATTTTTAATTTATTTTAAATATTCTAATTACTTTAATTATAAATTAAATTGATAAATATATTGTTAAAAACATATTAAATTGAATTAATTATTGTTATAATCGCCACATTTAATAAAGTACACTTGATTCAAGTATGGTTATTATTTTATTTTATTTCATTAATGAATTTACTTTTAATTAATCTTTGATGATCTTTAATATCTTTGAACAACTTTTATGATCGTCTAAGTTAGAACAAAAGGGCAACATCTAACAAAAATTAAACATAAAGTATGATACCGATAATAATTAAATCAATATTTTGTTTAATAATTAATTTAGAAATAATTTGTAACTTAATTTAAATATATGATGTAGTATCTCCTAAAAAAAATGACATTCAAAGAGGTTTTCATCCTTGAAGTTATGTTCTGTGATCTAGCTCCTGGAGAGACCTTGGGTTGAAATTGGTGGTTATGGCGCCGTTGAGTTGATGCGGCTACAAGCAAAGACATGGCTTCGGACTCTGCTAAGGGTGCTTTCTTACTCCTTCTTCCTTCTTCCTTGAGGACTTCAACTTAAGTTTGAGAGTTTGACCATCCTGGACGACTCACTAGTTATAACTTGGGTCTTATAAGTTTGTGAGTGAGCTTGTCTCATGGTTATCTTCCTTAAATGCATTCCGCTGACCATGGTGTTCCCTACTCTTTTTGCGTATCCAATCGGTGCGTTTAGGGCTTAGGCTTTTCTACATGGAGCGCTCCATTAGCACCTCTGGTGGCAGCGCCTTCAATCAGGAAGATCATTCTTCTCTTGGTCTTCCCACCAAGAGGAGCTCCTGACTGAAGCGTCATTGGGGCGCCTTTGCAGCGCCTCTAGTGGCAGCATTTCTAGACTGGACAACAGTGGCTGCTAGTTTACCGATAGATTTAAAATTTTTGGATGTAACAACTATTTCCAGTGCCTCATGAGCTGGACAGTCCTGAAGTCTAACGACGTGTTTTGCAGATGTTTAAAGGCATATTTGCCAGTTGTTTAAAGAGCTGGAAAATGTTTTCGCAATCTCGAACATGTAATTGCTATTAAATAATTTATGCCCTTAACATGAAAAATACGGTAAATATTTATTAAGATTGAATATTTATTAATTATTATTATAAAGCAAATATCCATAATAATAACCAATTATAATTATGCTTAATCTTGTTTGATTAAGAATACGATTATAATTATTAAGTATCTAAAGTTGTAAAATAAAATATCTATTTTTCATATACTAGATTATCTACATAAATCACATCAACAATTTGTATAACGAATTTTCAATAATTATTCCAATTCTTTGTTTTATGATTAAGAATTTATTGAAATAAATAACAAAAATAATCTGAATTTTTAAACATCATACGAATTTAGTCATAATTTTTCTGTAATTTATATTTGTATAAATACATCATAAATTTTATCATACTTAACACATTAACATTATATTTTATGAACGGATATAAAAATATTACGTATATACATAAAATTACGAAAAAATTCATAACTTATATTATATAAATATATTGCTAATTCGTAATTTGTCTACGCCTTAATTTCAAATATCCTACAATATTTCTGCATAGCAACATCGATGAAAATTCTCGAACCTTCCAAGACAGTGTCCTTTGACGGTTCTAGAACATTCCAGACTCTCTGACGTCACGACGATTTTCGGCATAGCAACAGGCATCTGCGCTGTTGCCGGCGTCGCAAGCTGCTACGCGAATATTTAAGAGCAGCTCGCCATGCATCGCGATCACTGTGCTTTACCATCTACTCAGTCATCAGTTATAGTTCACTGTACTGTTACCAATCGTTCACTCATCTGTTATTGCGCACCATACTTTTCAATCAATCAAGTATCTGTTATAACTCACAACTACGAAGCTCAGCTGCATGCCTGGTAATCAGCCTACAATACACAAGAATTTAATCCTACCATAATCTACAATAAACGGTTAGCAATTCAACAGTGAAGCCATAAGACTTATAACAACTAAGTGCGCCCAGCCTAGCAGTCATCAGTACGCAGTGTCGGTAGTTTATAAGGTGCCACCAAACAATTATTCGTACAAGCTAGTCATCCCCGCTCAAACCACGTTCATTCAGAGTCTGCCACAAAAGAAGCAAGTTCTTTCGCGCTTCCCTTGGAGCACAGTTATGCTCTCTCAATGCCTTCACTGCAGAGAACCGTCGTTCGCTTCTCCAGTCCGCATTAGGTACAAGAATCTCATGCTCCCCTTGGAGTATGGTTGATCCTACGGCATACTGCTGTACGTAAATAGTCGACTATAACCTCATAATATCAAGTCCTTACGTACTCAAAGGTATGTCATTTATTGTTCTTGCCTCTGACTAGCTTTCTAATACTCCTATACTCCCCTTGGAATATGGTTGATTTTACATGATAACTACTACAGAGACATTAACCTGCACCCCCTTTTGAAGTTAATTCTCCCTGTTAAGCACTATAAACTTACATTTCTATCCTCTCATGCTCATTAATGAGCATGGTCGATTGCTCGTGCTGATCTCTACAACGTCAGCATAGACATAAATTAATATTCTTTACAATTTCTATAACATCAACGACATCGCCACCATTCCGAAGAAGCAACCTCGCCATTGAAATAAAATAATTCCTTTTCTCTCTATCACTAACAGTAATCATCAAACTACAATATTGTAGCTATTAATAAACCAGAATAAACCGATGTCTTAAATAAAAATTACCTACTGTACATGTGTTTTCCCTACCAATCGCTACGACGAGAGACTAATACACTAAACTATTGAAATGGCAGTTTGAGTCAGAAAACAAATCCTCATTTTCGAACAAAATTTAATATTTTTTTACTAAGTGAGCAAAAATTCTTTCATTTTTTAATAGATTGTAATTACAATATAATAGAATCGACATTATAGTTTTTTTAGTCAAATAAATTTACGGATTTTCAATGGTTTGTACTTATTATTAAAAATAATACTTAAGAAACATATTGTTCATGATATTGGCAAATAGTGCATATAAAGATATTAAACATTACAAATTATAATTAATAAAATATTTTTCATATAATTATGTTCAAATGGGATCATTTTGCAAAGAATAAACTCAGTTATTTATAATTTACTAAATGAAAGAATCATATGTTACTGCAAATTAAAGTTGCTATTACTAATATGACTAATAAACTTCAATTCAATAGTAAAAAAGTTACTTTTTACCAAAGTAATGAAAGTTGTTACGGATTGAAGCAGTTGAAAGCGGAATACAAAAGTGGGAGAGGTATAAGCTCCCGAACATTTGCGTTTATAAAAATAAGTCAGCGAATTCGGGAAATTTCACTACGCTGAAAACTCGAATATTAAATTATAATTTCGACTAGCAATGCCGATGAACTCTCCAAGGCTATATCTTAGTGACGTCACGATAATAATCGGCATAGCAACAGACACCGGTGCGCTACCGGCGTCGCAAACTCTTACGAGAATATTTAAGAGCAGCGCTTGACGCGCAGCTCCTCTGTGCTCGTACTAATTACGCAGTCTCTATGACGGGCTCGCTATTATACCTTCAAGCATTACCACTACAGACATCACTCAATGTAGCTATTCACGTAAGTAAGCATCAAGCAGTTCAACAAACCAATAGTGACGCCACACCATTAGAATCCGTTAAACTTAAACGTAAACTTATATTCAAGAAGCACCAGTGCAAACATAAACTAAGAGTGAAATTATCGAAACTATAACTATATACATTAACGGATCACACCGACGACTAAAGCAACAGCGTTTCGCTCGTTCCTTTAGGAACCATCAGTTACAATACCGGCGGCTCTCACGCCCGCGTAAGCAGCAACTTAACACGGACGTTTCTTACAACCACTCCAATACCGGCTCTCAAGTGCACGCAAGCAGCAACTCAACACGGACGTTTCTTACAACTGCACCAATACCGACTCTCACGCCTGCGTAAGCAGTAACGCAACACGCACGTTCCTTACTACCGCATCAACAGCAGCGGCGCTCACGCTTGCACCGGCGGCTAAGGCAGCATCGTCTCACTCGCTCCCTTGGTACGCTATAACACCGGCACTTCTCGTAAAAGGAAGGAATCGCGCCTCACACTGCTGAGAGTACGCACACTCTCACCATCACGTAAAACAATTGAAGAAACTTTATCATACAATTCATTTACACTTTATGACCACTAACTAATTATTATATTATTGTATTTAATAAAGGTAAGACAAGATACACTGTGTGTAGAATTGAATAATTGCCCACAACACCGCCACCCACCACCAACGGGAGGTTTTTGTCTCATCCCAGACAAAAGTTGATTAACGAAAATTTAAATTTGTTTATAAATAGTGAATAAAATAATTTATTCTTTTTTTTCACTTTATGTAATACGATATTAACGTAGTATTAAAGGACAATATCAAAATTAAATAATATTGTTTATCAATTTTCAACTAAAAAATTCAAAAGTATAACAAATGTATCAATAAAAGAGCATTTGTTTATCAATAATTATAATGATTTACCGATTTTTTTTTATTTAAGCTTTTTGTTCTAGCAGCTGCTCAATATAAACTATATAAAATTACTTCATTATTTTGAATCAAATCGTTATTCATATTCTGAAAGACTAGCAAGTACCTATTATAACAAAATAGATAAATGTCTTACAATTGCTATGTCAATTTTAAATAAATCTTATATTTAATTATATACAATGATAACAATATTTTCGCTAAATGTATTTGTTACGCGAACATTTGTTTTGTAAACACAAGGTTTTAAGTTTGATCCCAGACAGTATTCATTATTTGAAGTTTATAGATGATTAGAAAATATAAAAATACTTTGAATTATATTAATGATTTATGAAGAAATAACTTGGCGGCCCATAATGAATTTACCAGAAAAAACTATGTATATTTCAACTCGTGTGTAAATTGCGTAATGCATCATAGTTCTTTTATAAAAATCGAAATCATAATCAAAAAGAATTTTTTTAACACATATACTTTATAATTTTTTTTTATTTTATTATTTATTGAATAATGCATTTAGCCATATTACATTATATATAATTTATTACACACAGAATTATGCATAAAATCTGCAAAATTTACACATAGAATATAAAAATATTTAAAAACTTTAGAATATCAAAACATTAATTTATAATTTGACAATAATAATTTGTATTAGTTTTTTGTTATGCTAAATTTTAAGATGAAGAAGACAATAAAGCTTACATATACTTGATAAATAAATACCAAAAAAAATAATTATAATTTCTTCAAAAATAGGATTTATTTATATTAATTTAATGATATAAATATGATTCAACTTTATTATTATTCCATAACATAAAAAATAAATTATTATGCATAATTGTGATTTAAAAAAAATAATGTTTTTATTTTAAAATACAATTTTAGTAATTTTGATAATTAACTTAGATAAATAAATATATCAAATTTACATTTTATAATTATCTTGTTATTTTATATAATATTGTCTCTCTTTCATAACATTAGTAATATAGTATTAAAGTTTTTAAAAAGAGTTGGATATAAAAAAAAATTATATTAATTAACATATTATTAAATTAACAATAATTAATGTATTCAATAAACAATAAAATGACTGTCAACATAGGAATCTTGTATAATTAAAACATATAAAATAATTATTAATAAAAAACAGTGCGGTAAATTTGGCTCAGATAGGCACTTTTAAATCTGTTGTTAAAATGTATGAAATAAATTTTTCTCCTTCTCTCTCTATATATATATATATATTTTTTTTTTCTGTTACCCCTTCACCTGTCCAGCACATTTATTAAATAACTGTTTTACAGAATTATTAGATGGGCACTTACATAATATTGTACATTTAATTATGGATTATAATATTTGTTTCTGAATTTGAAAGTAACAAAAACTTTTGTTGTATATCACATATGGAGAGATAGACTACAAAGGAGATGAGCAATTTCATCAGGATAATGAATATCAAACGAACTAGATAGTGAGATTAAGTGGTAGTGACCAAAATCAGTCTCGAAAAGTAAGCAGTACATGGAGGAAATTGGAGTACGACAAATTAAAATAAAAACTTTATACTTCGTTTGATTTTGCACATGACCCGTACATAGCTATTATTCCTTAATAATTGTTGTATTGGTATTGTATTTAATTTTAAAAATCTTATTGTCAAAACTATTTGGTATACACATTTTATTATTTAGATTTAACTTTTTATTATTTTTAATATAAATGTAAATAAATAAATTTATAATAAATTAAATAAATATTTATTATAATTGAAACCATATTTTCATACAAATAAGTATAAAACTAAAAAAATTTGCAATATATTTAATACAACGTAAAAAATATTATCATTAAAATTGTTTTTAAGTTTGAAACTATTTCGAGGTGTTTCATGTCATTGATTAAAAATAAAAGGTAAAAAATAGTAAACATTTAAGGTTTTAATTTCTTTATTAAAACTACATTAATATAATATTTCTATAAATCAATAATTTTATTTAAATATACAAATAAGTACAAAATAATCCTATAACAAGAACAAAATTTATATAGTTTACAAATTTAACTCCTTATTTTAATTGCAAAGAAATAATTTAAATATTTAAATTCAAATTTTGATTAACAGAAAGAGTTTTTATTTGTTTTTTTTTATTTTACTTAATAGAAGAAATATAGATATTCAATGCAATATATTTTAAAATTTTATTTAATTATTATTGTTACGGATTGCAGCATTTTACGTGGTAAACAAAGTGGGAGAGGTAAAGACACCTGCTTAGGTCAAAATATTGCGCGCCAAGTCGTAAACACGATTCTACGAAATCGGGAAATTTCAATACTCAAATAGGCAACTTTACATTACAATTCCAACTAACAAGGGCCGACGATCTCTCCAAGGCTAGATTCTAGTGATGTCACTTCAACTATCAACATGACAAGAGCAATCTAGAATTCACTGGAATCGCAAGCCTGTGCTATAATATTTAAGGAGACACGCTTGACGCTCTCGTCCTCTTACTAGTTCAATCAAGCAGTCATCAAGATCGAATCGCCGTTCTACAAGTCAACGCCACTTACACAGAGATCACCTTCAATTCACACAGACCGCCACCACCTCTCAGAGATTGTCTACAACTAGCACGTAAGCTATGCACATTCGGCTTACTACCGCTACTGAGATTGTCTCCCACTACCACTACACGGATCGAGCTCACTACACGTAAGTTAGGCTATTACACACGTCTTTACGTTTCATCAATGCACCGAGATCGACTCCACACGTAAGCTACGCTATTACACACGTTCTTACGAATCACTAACTCACGGCTCCAAGAATTAAGTAAGCAGCAATACCTAGATAATGGCATCATTGCCCTTCATCAGTGACATCACACCAGCGCCCCCACTCAGGCCTCTCCAGCTTATCGGTAACGGCAACGGCGGCACCAACGCTCCCCTTTACAGCGCGACTCTTGCCACTGCATCATCACTGCACCGCATCAGTGACATCACACAAGCGCCCCCCACACAGGCTGCTACAGCTCGTAGGCAGAGGCAAAGGCGGTACCATCATTGCCTCTTACAGCGAGAATCTCCCACTACCACTGCGAGTTCATAACTACAAGTAGGAGAGCACCAAGCCATCAAGAATACACTTACAAGATTATTATCACTCATATTACCTAAAGAAACTCTCACCTATTCATTGTATCATACATTCAATCTCACCTCAATAGACCACTGATTATTTATTATATCATTATATTCAATAAAAGGAAAACCAACTCATACAAAGGCAGTGTTCAATTATTGCATTGTCCATTCCACTTGCCAGCAAGCCTCCCCTCAACATCTAAGGGAAGCTTTTAGTCTGATCCCAGACAGTTATACTATGTCTTAAAATTTTACAGTTTTACCATATATTTTGTTCAGAATCATTTATACTATCTTCACTAATTTAAATGAATTTTATCTTTTTATATTTCTATAGTTCAAATTCTTTCAAAGACGATATTTTCATTAATATGAATATATATTCCTTAATATAAATAGCTACTTTTTTTATTATTAATACGTAAATAATGTATTTAGGTATTATAAAGTTAGTAAAATTTCAAGTATATTCGTAAACTCCATATTACCAAAAAATTTTTTAATTAAAAAAAAATTAAATAGTCTCTTATTATATACCAAATTATATACAAATAATAATCTGACTAAATGTAAACGAAAAATCATTAATGAGAAAAGTAACTATGATCATTTTTAATTTCATAAATGTTCTTATTAACATTATTTTTCTTTTAATTAACTGATTTTTTCTAATTTTTTAATTTCATATTAATTACATATTAATATAACTGACTTTAATATTAAGACAAATTTAACATAGTACCTTACAAACTTAAACTATATATTAAAAAATGTATATTATACAAATTTGTTAAATTTTAGAGTAGTGACTATATAATAAATTGTTCAAAATATAAAGTGCAGTAAGTAAGACAAAATAAAGGGAGAATGAAAGGAGGGACAGATTAAAATAGAAAGCAAAGGTGATTCTAAAGAATAAAAAAAGACTTAAGCACCTGCAAATATCTAGTTAATTAAAATATGAAGATGTCTTTTTTAGTTTGACACCGAATGAGAATTATTTACAGGAATGATTAATATATCCAAACTAATAGTATGGCCCGATATTTCATGTGATAAATCAGAGGGCTTAAATACAAGAACTAATGAAGAATAAACTTAAATAAACAAAAAATGTATTAAATTTTTTAAATTTCTTTATTATTGTAGAATACTTTATACAACTTCTGAAATCAAAAATAACGAGAAAGGGCATGGTTATATATATAGAATCCTTTTTTTCTAAATAATTAATATTTTATTATCTTATACTTATATATAATATCTTATATATAAGCAAAGTATAATAAAATACATGGATGCAAATACATATATATAAAATAAAAGTTAAATGAAAATTATTTATATAATTTCTTCGTATTTACATAAATCGTAAACGTAAAATAAACCATGATAAAATACGTAATAAAGAATTTTTTTATAAAAAATATGTGAAAATAAGAAAAAGAGTGAAAAGAAATGAAGAGAAATAGGAAGTGAAAAAATAAGTTCAGTCTCACGCATGTTACTTGAAATTATATTACTTATACACAATTCCAAACTATTAATTTTTCTCCTGAATATTACAAAAATACATACATACATATATTACTTACAATTTTTTTTACAACGCATTTAATGTTTATTTTGATTATTCATATACGTATGTAATAAATAAATGTTGAATAGATCTCTATAAATGAATAGTATATGTACTATATAAAAATTGAATAGTAATGTTAACAAAATGTTTTTTAATATTTATTCCGAAAATTGATCGTAATATTCTTTGTAATCTAAGACGTTCCAATTTACATTTACTTATTATGATAAAATATTTCAATTTTAAACTAGGAAATTATATATTAATAACATTAAATGTTATGTTACTTTATTTACAAGAAAATTATTTATTATCTACCATATATCTAGAATTTACCATCTAGAATCAACCAAAAAAAAAAATCAAAATAATTTTGAAATTATGGTAATATTTTTATTTCCATATTTTTAGAAAAGAAAAGACTTAAGTAATTAAACTTTAAATATTTTTATAATAAATTCCACAGAATTAAAAAGAATACGATTATTCTATTATTCATTACGCAGGATAAATATGAATTTCTTTATATCTATAGTCTGAAGAATTATCGTGAATTTATAAAAAAAATTATTCTACAAAAGAGAAAGTATTAAAAATATATATTATTACATCTACTATTGATATCATTTTATACGAACGTAAAAACTAGTATATTTTATCATTTTCATAGATAAAAAAATATCTATGCAAAGTGAATTTCAATATTATTATTTATTTTATGATTCTTTTATAGGTAGCTGTATAAAATATATTTTCAGAAATTAAAATCATAATTACTCAGATCTTATAAAAAATTGCGAGTAAGATGTTTCAATTCGTAAGATGAAAAATGCTCCACTAATTTTTCTTTAAGTCTATATATTTTGTTTGACAATGATACTCAAACACTTTTTACGCTCAGGTTAAATTAGTATGAAATTCAAGAAAAATTATTTACCTGGTAAAAAGAATTTTAATATAACTAATATTTCATTTACTAAATTTTGGACCACAAAAATTCGATAAAAATATATTTATTTAAAAATTTCGTATGAAATATTATTTATACACTATCTAAAAAATAATTTAATTTTCGTCTTATAAAAAACTAAATAAAAATAATGTAATATAACTTTATTAATCAATAATACTAAATAAATTTAATTATTATTTAAAAAGTTACCTTGACAAATTAATGTAATAATATGCAAGATGCTAATTGTAAGATAACGACTTTGTCCTTGTCCATCAGCCATTTTGAAAATTCGTAAGCACACTAAACACCTAAGCAAGAAAATAATCAAACAAAAAATGAATCAGTGTGGAACATATGATTGTATGTATTTAAAATGGAATAAGTAGATAAAAAGTATTATTTAATTATCAACATTTTCAAATGATATATTCAATATGTTTTATATTTACTATATAAGTAAAAAGGTTTAAAAAATATATAATTGTATGAATTATGAACGATATATTTTATAATATTGTCAATGTTATAGGATATATTAACAGATTAAAGCAAACGATACCAGATTTTAGTAAAAGTGATAAAAGCTATATTCTCAGAATAACTGATTGTATATGTATTATCTATCACACAGAAAAATTACACTTTTATTGATGCCGTAATAAAATTTAATTGTACGGACTAATGTTTACAAATCATCTTTTCTTATATGCAACAATTAAAAATGTTTAAAAATATTAATTGTTCCACATTTATATTATAAAAACTACACAGATATATACATAATACTTTATATCTGAAATATTAGTAAAATTAAAATTTCTATTAATAAGGAATAAGTTTATTTCCTATTGTATTCTAATATAATTATATCCATAAAATTACCTCAGTAAACTTTTTAATAAGTATTTACGTAAAAAATTTACTTATAATTTAGATTTTTATGTAAATATGAAAATAATATTTAAATGAATTTTTTCAAAATGCACTATAATGGAAATTAAAAAATAAAAAATTGAATTGTTTTTTATACTACGCCAAGATAGGTTTAATTTAAATTTTATCTATTTTAATTATAATTATTAAATTTAGTTATATTCTTTAATAAACAATATTAATTATTGTTAGTTAACTCTTGTATTTAGCTAAATTATTGTTAAACATAAACATAGATTATAAAATGAAATGTTAAAAAATTTTATTAATTGTCAACGATATATGTCAAATCACTGTATACTTGGGAAATTTTTTCTCGAGAAAAATCAGTATATTATAATTTTATCGGTTATAATTTTATATAGTCAATTGTTTTAATTCTAAATCTAAATTTTTTAAATATTATATAATACTTTTTACTAATAAATAAACGTTGACAAAATAATCGTTATAGCAATCCGTTTCAAAAGTAGTATGATTCTAATTATCTTTCTTATTGAGACGTTTTTAAATTCAAATGAACCGTTTTAAACTTACGATTTGATTTTCAGGATTAAATGCTTAATATTTGAAATAGTAAATAGTTAGGGTTTCATTAAAAAATGAAATCAACTTTCTTTACAATTTTACTTGAAGCATGACCAGAAGCAATTTTTATGATTCAAAATTTTTGCTAAAATAATTTTGACATTCATGATTTTGCAGCGTCAGTTACGACGAGAACGACAAAGTTTATATATATTTTTCTTTATATGCATTATTCTATGTGTAAAATGTTGAATATAGCGAGCCACATGATATAGATACGAGCATTTATAGTTGTTACGAACTACAGCATTTTTAAGCGGAATACAAAGTTGGAGAGGTATGAGTGCACGAAAACATTGTTTTGTAAACATTGGCCAACGGACTCAGAGAATGCTTCTAGCCGAAAAACTCAAACATACGACTATAATTCCGAGAAATAATAACATATGAACCCGACAAAGCTATGCTCTATTGACGTCACGAAAAATAGCGGCCTAGTTCAGCCACCGATGAGCTATCGGCGCATCGGGTTTGGCCGAGAATATTTAAGGAGCTACACGTGCCGCGATTCCAGTAATAAGCACCCATCACAACAGGATCTCCACTCTATACTCGTGGTTCCCGCCAACACATGTAAGCAATGCTGGCGCTTGTTCTTACTATCACCACGCGGTTCCCACCAACACATGTAAGCAACGCCGACGTTCATTCTTGCATATTACCTCACACCGCGGTTACGCCCGCATGTAACACCGACGCTCATTCTTACCTCTTACCTCTACATCGCGGTTCACTTCGACATCAAGCACTCGACGTGCACCAATGCCACCACTACCTTGACCTCACGGACACAAGCAGTGACGTCATACGGACGTTCTCCCACTACTTCGTACACTACAACTCACTCCTCGCCGGCTGTCAAGACGGCACTAACTTGCTGCCCCTACCACCACGAGTCTCCCACTACAACTACTCAACCCAAAGGAAGAAGGGGAATCACCCTCCAGGCTATCAAGAACACACGTACAGACTTATCGCCACCACCATTGCTGAAGAAACACTGATCTATTCATTCTATCATACACTCATTCCAATATTCATAGATTATTAACTATTCATTATTTATCATATTTAATAAAAGGAAAGACAATAAACATTAAAGACAGTATTGAATAATTGCATTGCCCCTTTCACTTGCCAGCAAGCCTCCATCCACCATCATAAGGAGGTTTTTAGTCTGATCCCAGACAATAGTTTATACAATTTTATAACTTGTATCTATATACATCTATTAATACAAAATGCATACATATAACAAATAAGCTATTGATTGAATAATTTTTCTATGGGTCTTATTATAACCATTGTATTAATAAGATTAAAAATCAACGTAAACACCAAAGAAATCAAATCTCATTAAGCATTGTCTTCGAAACTGATTTATTCTCTGACTCGAACTACCAATGTTTCGATAACTGATTGAAACTTATAATATTGAAAAATCTTTGTTGAAATTAATGTTTCTAAAAATTTATAAGTTAATTATTATTACTCTAAGTAATCAAGAATAATTTCAAAAAATGTTTCTTTTTAAGCAAACGAGACGAATTGTAAAATTAAAATAACTTATTGATTAACTTCAATCTTATAGTTATTTTATTCAAACACATTTATCAATACCTTAATCAAATGATTCCTTCCAAATATTGAAAATTATTAAATACATAAAAACATAAATAACTTAATTTTCATGCACAAAATAAAAACGAATATTACCAATTTATGTAATTTCCTTAAAAACTACGAATTTATAATCTGATATTCACCTTAATGCAATCACTTTATTTAATAATTTTATATTTACGATAACAATTAATTAAAATAAATTTACCAATCTAAATATAACTATAGCATATAATATTTAAATTATGACACAGTTGGTATTAAAAATTCAAAACAAATTTCTTAGATTTCATATAAAAATTTTCAATTCTATGATTATGATTTAGTTTACTGATCAACATTTTGAGTTACTACATCAACATTAACTCTAATTTCATAAATTTTTAACGTGTCTGTTCAGGATTGATGCATACAATCAATAAAATTTAATTTCATAAAATTTTAATCATTATAATTAGAAAATTCGCTACGAAAAATTCTCTGAACAGTTAGAAGCTTTGCCTAAGAAAGTCTTATAATTTATCCACATAGCAACTAACGAAGATTCTCGAACCGACTAAAGTTCACTTTCCGTCAAAGTGAAATAGTGCACGTCACGTCTAGTAAAAGTTCTACACGTCTGCTACGGGAATCCGTGTAATGTATACTCATTTGTTTACATTATTATTTGCTGGCCAGCTAGCGATGCGCCCTCCATAACTTCACTCTGGTCTGGCATCACCAGCAAACTATTTATATCATTTATTGTTATTGCGGCTCAGCGTCGACATTATCGATCAGGCCTCTGCAACTTGATTATTATCAGATCGCTAAAGAAGGCGCCGATACTAATTGGTGGTCCCCGCTAAAACTATTGTCACTGTGAAACAGTGATAACATTACCGGTCACGCCGCAAGGAATTGGTTCTGATCAAACCACAAAAAAGGCGGTCGACAATGAGTAATAATCCCCACTACCTCCACGAGCCGAATGCTGTTTAGCAGAATGCTAGCATCGACTCAAACGCCTAAGTAGTCGCGAGCCGAATATCGCTCAGTACAATTCGAGCGTCGACTCTAACGTCTAAGCAGTCGCGAGCCGAATAACATTCCGTACAATTCCAGCATCCACTCTCACTACACATGACTTTCGCACAAAAGAGATTCCGTTGATTTAAGGGCTAAAGCACGCGCCCAACAATCCTAATTCACCTTTCAGACTTGCACTCCCAGACCACGTTCCGACTTAATGGTCAGCTGCCTAATTATTGCGAATCAACAATTCTCACGATAATTAATAACACCAACATCACTGTAATAACTACTTAAATAAAAACCACTATAATTAATTATGTTTACTCTGAATTAATGCATTAACCCCCCCCCCCCCCCCCCCCCCCCCCCCCCCCCCCCCCCCCACACCCCCCCCCCCCCCCCCCCCCCCCCCCCCCCCCCGTGGCTGGAATTCCGAACAGTATCATAAAAATACCGATATTTCTATTAAATTCTATTTTCACACTATTTGCTACATGTACCACATATAGAATCTATAAGATATAATAAAAAATTATTTAAAAATTATAGTAAATAAAATAATTTAAATATTTTAATCCTAATCGTTTTCTCAAATTTGAACGTATAAATGTCAAATTTATAATGAAATATAACAAAATTCTATTTTTCTTATACTAAATTATGAAAACGATGAATTTTCGTGTAAGAAAGATAAACACTGTACGAAAAATAAAGCATTTAAAAGTTTATTTTAATTTATTCATTTTTAAATTATGAGTTTCGTTGACTTTTTAAGTGCAAGTCTTTGTAGATTGAACTCTGAGTTGAGCTAAAGTTTTCGTAAGGGAAAAGAATTGGTGTTTTATAAAGCAAACAGAACAAACTTTTAAAATTTGTTTAGAATTCCATTCATCCAAGTCGAAAAACCAAGATGTTTAGGATTAGTCTATGTGTTCAAGAATGTAAGAAAACTCCCAGCTCATTAAACATCTGAAAAAATTGAGATAAGAGTTCCGGAAAAGGTAACTCTCGGCTACGCGAGTAATAACATTCAAAACGCGCCTCGGATTAACTAAATCTAAACAATTCAGCAAAACTTCGAATATCTTAAGAAAATAAACTTCGTGAACACATCTGGCGAGAACAAAGCTCCAAGTGTCCAGCAAAACAAGTCATAAAACTAATGCTACGAGACATTTGACACGGCCTCGCAATAAAGCATCTATCGACGACTAATCATAAAATAAGCCTGAAAAACACAAGCCAGAAGATACACTCAAAAACAATGCTACACCTAACCTTCACAACACTGACCAATCACAACGCGCATGATTATAAGAAATGCATGCAACAATGCTACGATGGAGAGGGAAAAGCGCGGCATCAAGACCCATCATGGAAGGGAGTTGAGCAAGTCCCGCTCTCATTGGAGCCTCCATCTTGGAAAGACTCACTGGTGGGAGACCCCATCACTCGCAAGGCGCCGTGATTAGAACTACCATAAACTAAAGAAGAATTCTGATTGGGTACACTAATAAGACTAAATCTCATTGGCAACGCCATGATCGACAAGACAGCACTAAAGAAGAATTCTGATTGGGTACACTAATAAGACTAAATCTCATTGGCAACGCCATGATCGACAAGACAGCTCTGATTGGCGACACTAAAAGAGAGAGAATTCTCACCGACCACCGCGTGGTCGAGAGAAGGCTTTAAAAAAGGCAACGCCGGCATGGCACAATCACTTATCTTATCTTATCTAACAGAAAAAGAACAAGTCAATTAAAAACGCAGTCAAACAATTCGAAAATCCAAGTTAATTACACAAGATTATTCTATTCAATACAAGTGCTAGATAATCAAATCATACACTAAAAGAACAAGTCAATTAAACGCAAAAGTCCAAGATTAATCTATTCAACACAAGTACTAAATAATCAAATCATACACTCGCAGCAGTGCAATACAAAAAAGGGGAATCGAGAACTACGAATATTAGTTCGCACAGTATACACAATCAAACTACAAGGTGCCCTACGAGGCAACTCAAAGAATAAGACAAAACATAGCTATACACAACGTGCAGACTCACGAGGTAACGTTCCTGTGTATGCGACTTACGTGATAGCTCAGTGGCAATAAACATACAAATCAAGAAAAGCCAAAAAATCAATTATAAAAATGAAACTAATTATAATTCAACTAGTGCAATAATAAATAAAACAAACTATATAACAAAACTACTCTTTATTGAATACATGTACTATCTTGTCCACTAGCCTGCAATCCTCCTATCAACATCAGGAGCTCACAATCTAATCTTAGTTACTTGGCCCTCCTCGCCCGGCACACTATTTTTAAACACTATGCCCACCAGTTTACTAGCAGGAGAAAAGTGTGGTTAAGTGGAAGAGGTGGCACTTCATTTCAGTATTTAACATATCTGCTTTTCGTGCTTGTTATTGCGTTTTATTGTACAACTACACTAGCATGATTCTATGTTAACGATGAGAATCGCTGAAATCTTGCTGTTCCTTGGTTGTTGCCACGTGGTGTTAGCATGCACTACTTGTAGAAGTAGAAGGTCGTAAATCTCTCGATACTTCGTGTAGTACCACGTGGTGGTATCTTGATTGATGGCCTTCTCCAATACGTCTTGTCGTATGGAAGAGTGAAGAAATGGTTCGATACCTTGATATGGCGTCCAATGATGTTGCTTGCACTGACTTTTGGAAGCGACCACTGGAGAGAGTGCGCGTTGGCACTTTCACAGGGTGAGTGTTGGTACTGAGTAAGAGACTGCGATGGGATTCCGCGAGTAGATCCTGAGTAGCTAGTTCTTAGCTGAATGCTCATGGTTGACTAGCGCCTATCTCGTGGTGCGCTTGCCTTAAATATTCACGTGACAGCTTAGTTAGCTGACAACAATAGAGGCGATTGTGATACTAGAAACAATGGATTCGAATGTGGTGCTAAAAAAACAATGGATGCGATTGTACACTTGTTTTTTTTTGATATGAGGCTTTTCCGGACGTCGAACGACCGTTGGAGGATTTCCCAGAAATGATAACATTCGAAAAATTCTCACAAAATTATATAAAATTATATGTAAATCGAATTTAGCTATTACAACAATGATATTCAAACTTTGTAATATTTACAATAGCGATAATGTTATATTTAATATTAAATACAATTAGTATCGTAATAGATTCCTTGATAAATGGAAAAACAATAATTCTTAATGATAAACAAATAAATACATAGATACACGAACACTTTTTTGGCAAATGAATATATACTAGAAAATAAAATCTTCTAAGAACTATGTAAAATGATATGTCAAAAGAACAAATTAATAGAAGCACATTAACCCTTGGTAATGGATTTATACTTATTCGAAAGTTCGAGAGATGTGATAATTTGAAGAGTTCGACGCCGAAGCATTGGGCATATACAATTGATACACCGCCATGAATATTCCCTCGGTTTGGAAGAGGCAGCTTTCGCAGTTTAAACTGAACTTTTAACGATTTGACACCGTTTCGCATTGAGAATAGTAGTAGCGAAACATACACCACAATTATACTAATACGTTCAACATTAATTTTCATGTCGCACAAATGAATATTAATATAATAAGAAGCAGTTCTGTGTCTCCAAATAAAGATATAAGTCGTTTATTTTGTATGTAATGTATTGATATTTTTGTACAATCACAACAGTATGTACTCAAAATGTAATATACGTTTCATGGAGACATAAAATACTTATATCAGATAAATATAAATTTAACATGGTTCAAATCTATTTCAACATTTAAAAAACTGAAGACTACTATTAAAAAGAGATTTCTATTTTATCGGTGATCAAATTCTGGGGGACACCAATGGAAAAATTATTATCATACTCTTTTCAAATTTTAAAAGATTGAAACGTCCATGATAAATAATACAAAAAAAGATAAATACATTAGATTTACATATTGTACTATCTGAAAGGACATTTATAAAATGTATAGTTACTTTTACTAAGGTAACATATGAAATGATGTGGTTGCATTATAAGATTTTAATATTAATTTTATAAAAATTTTATAAATAAAAAGTTAACCAAATTTCAAATTATGTTTATTCTAAATATTTCTAATTGCTACGCATATATATATTCATATTGATAGAAATTCAAAATAATTCATAACAGAGAATTATCTTATAATATTCCAATTTGGTTCAAGTACTTTATAATTATTTAACAACGCATTTATGTAAAATACAAAAATTTTTTATAACAAGGAAAATAATACTTGATAAAAATTTCTGTTAAGGAAATAATACTTTATACTTAATATTTCAACTTAGGTTTAATTAAAATTAATTTTTATTTAATTTAAATCAAGATAAGTATAAATATTTAAAGTCGAAACATATATAAAGATATACTGAGTTTCTTAATATAAACTGTCTTTAAGAAATTTAAAAAGCAAAATTTAATACATAGCAAAAGATAATAAATAAAATTTTTATTTAAAAATTTGTAAATTTTTCAATAATATATAATTAAATTAAATAATGTTGACTTTATGAAATATGGCAATTATTCATTGGTAATTATTGATATCTAATTCTTTTTAAAATATATTTAAATAATTTAATTTATCAACTGAATGAACACAGCAGCAATAAAATAAGACTTTTAATGAATAAATTCGATATTTGTAATAAATATTTTATACATTTTTTATTTAAAACAAGTATATTAATCAATGTTTTTCTAAATTTTTATTTGTTCTTTAAATTCATGACTTGGTATTACAGCATATCATGAAATTATTAAGTGTTAAACAAAGTTTTCGAAATCAAATCACTACAATATATATACATATTTATTAATTGACACACTGGAAATTCAGACTAATAAAAAAATACTCCTTGCAATAATTAAATCAATATAACATCTCTATGGTTCTAGTAACTTTATCCATATAAAAAAATATTCAACCTAATGAATGCACGACTAAGTTATAAACAATTAATTGATTCCTCATTCACTCATCTCTTTGTTATATTTTCTCTCCACAAAATCACCATCTCAAGATTTTATTCTGGACGTATTTTTCGATGAACTACTAGTTTTTACGTAAAATTTTGTTTTCCTCTTTCCTCCCTCATTCGCTCACTCTCTTTAAGCCATACTTTCACTGTAAATACACGGCAAATACTAAAATTTTTTATTACACTATTTAATACATTTCCTTTCTTATAACTATGGGAATAATATATATAAACTATTTATAACATAGGTAAATTTAATATTTTAATAATTTAATGCTTGTACATGTTACATAATTATTTTTTTAATTTTCAAGCAAGCAGTGTAATTATGATTTTAAATATCTATAATTATATTGAATGATATTTGAATAATTATTTATAATACAGTTATATTTAATATTATTCATTATAAAATATGTAAATAAAAAAATAATAAACGTAGAATATTACGTTATATTATTACGTTAAATTATGTTATATAGAATAAATGCATCAGTAATAAAAAAATAAACATAAAGAGCAAAAATATATCTATATATTTATAAAAGATATATATTATTATTCAAAATAGTAATATATATCACTATTATTAAATAATACCAATAAGTTAAAAGATATAAACAAAAAGTAAATATTATTTTCAAAAATAATACATGTATAATTATGTACTAAACATATTTTAACACTCTATTTAAAAATTGATTTTAAGAAAACGAATATATATTCCTATGAAAACTGTAAATAACTTGTATTCTGTATCCATTCACTAATTATATATTCTTATAGATATATAAAAATAAGTATTATATACTATCTAATTATTAATTAAACAAAAAAAAAATAGTTTTGATTATATTATAGTATAGTGATATGATTGCGTTACATTTTATAATCGTTTTAAAATTTTATTTGTTTTAAGATATTATCCGAGATTGCGAGAACAGTTTTCTTGCCACAACTTCCCACGGTCGTTGGACACTCGAGAAGGTCAATACATCTGGAAAACTCCAGTGAATAGTTAGATTATTTATTCTCGCATATCTAAAAACGTGCTCGTGATTTCTCGGTGCAGTTAAACGATCTTGTTGTTTACTGCTAAGAAGACGTAGATTCTGAAAGAGTATCAGATATACGTAAACTATTAAGTACAAAACATTTCCTAAATTTCACTTCAATCCAAAACCCTGCACGTGCGTATTCGGCATATTAAGACAATGCTTACATTGTTCTTAACTACGCCAAATCTTGTCGATCGCGCTAGCCAATCGACCACGCCCTAGAGGATCCCTCATCTAGCTAAGTCCCAGAGGAAGGAGAGACGACCAATAGGAGAAGCTCCCTCCTTTCCGATACTTTTCCGATTAACATATTCAAGACTAGACCCGGAAGGAAGTGGAAATGAAGGCGTGCATGATCCATCATGCTGCCCAAGTGAAACTCTGAATGTATACAGGAAAGAAGAAGGAAAATGCAATGTACCACCTCTTATTCTCACCACAGATAAGTCACGACTTATTCTCATGGAGGAGAACCAGAGAAAAGTCGATCAGCTGAGTCTTGTAAAATATCTTTCTCGGCTGTGATTCAATATCCAGTTACATTTAGTCTCATCAAGCTCTAATAGCACATGTACTGAGATTCTCGTCATCTCAGCAGAAGGGACAAAGGAAAGTTCAGGTGCAAGCAGCTCGTGCATGGAAACTTCTCATCAAGCCTGGGAGAAGAAACTGAAATTATCACACTACAACTTCCAAGTAAGTCCTTACCTCTGGTGTTGATTCTTCGCCTCACGGTGTGCCCAACCACAGAAGCTTCCTACGCATACTCACTACGCAAGGCCAGCAATTCGCGCCATATAGTGGCGCGCATTTCCTCTAACCTTAATCTTAGGTTCGTACTCACTTACACGACTTATTATTACAGGCATCGGCAACACGTGCGCAAGACCACGACGCTGAGAAGAACAGTTGTGTTCGTTCAGAGCACAACAAACGATCATAACCTCTCAAGTGTTCTCCAATAGAAGTATATCACAAGTCACAATATTGTTGGGAAACATAAAGATCATTTATGACCTCATCACGATTAATAATCCCTAAATTGGAAATAAATTGAAAGCAAATGGAATAAACAGCAATAAGAATTATGTGTTAATTATTGAATTAGTGCATTAACCCTTCCACATGTCTACGTATTCTCCCACACATCTAGTGATTTTCTTAGTTAATTCTACACGTTAGGTTCTCGAACCGGATTAGTGGAATTAATTTTTATACAGATATATATTATATCTGTATATAGTATCGTAATAAGCAAAAATAATTATAATTTTTCCATTTTAAAATATTAATAAATTTAATAACTTATTAAAAGTAAACGATTAATTCTATTACACATTGTAAAATTATTCTATTTTTTATGTAATAAATAAAAATACTTTAAAATAATATAAGTTATTAGATTTCAAAAGATAATTTTACTATCAAAATATCAGAATAAGTATTAAGGAAATTTTTAAACCAATAATTTACATTTGATTAGTTAAAAAAACCTTCAGCTCTAAAAAATATGGTAAAAATTCTTTCCTATGAACTTAAAACATTACTGTTACTTTATGTAATATTTTCTCACAAACAATTTTATTTAATTCGAAAGAACGTGTTACAAATCTATCCTCATGTTTCTGAAATATTTATTAAATATTTGAAATTGAAGTATATATTATACTATAACAAATTTAAGAATGGTTGTTCATTAATAATCATATTATAATTAAGTATATAAAATGATATATTTTGTATCGTAATATAATTTTACATATTTATAACAAAAATAGTATTTTGTATAAAATATAGTCTTTAAATTTAATATATAAAAATTTTCCTATTATGTGATTTTATAGTTATTAATACAGATCAGTATTTTTTTTATAACACAATAAATATAAAATAAATTAAAATATTTATACAATCGAACATAGAATCAATTCATATGATTTTTTAAATTTTTATCTTAGTGTTTTTTGTAAAACCACAATTTTGTTTAGCAGTGAAGCTTTAAACTTTTAATAAATTAATCTCTTAATAAAATTGGATAAATTAAAGTAAAAATAAGAAATCGTACGATAAATATCAACAGGAAAAGATGTTACTTGTGAATAAATAGAGTTCAAACTAGGTTCTAAGATCGTAGATAAGTAATATTATAAAGAATAGTAAAGCTATTTTTATAAGTAATAATGACTCACATTCAGTGAAAAGATGTTCTATATTTGAATAAATAGTATTAAAGTGGCTGTATTAAACTAACTAGTCTATTTTATTTGTTGGGCCATTAAGAGTATCTTACTCTTAATGCTACTACTTTTATGAAAAAGTCGAAAAGAATCTTCAGTTTTTAACCGTACTGACTAATACTGAGACACATACAGAATCTTGAGTACCTGTAGGTTATTTGCAAATCGAATAAAAAATTAAAAAAAACAAAAAATTAATAAATACATTAATAAATAAATAAATAAATTCGCGCTCTAATAATATATTGGCAGTTATAATATCTTCACAGATAAAATTTTCCTTATCCAATTATAAAATTGATGTAAAACTATAAAATTATGGATCTAATTTCAAAATAAATTTTGTTGAATTTAATAAATTTTAACTATACGTTGATCATTTATACAAGCTATCTTATTGTATAATGCCTATGCACATTATTTCAATTATAATAATATATATTTAATCTTCAACGTTTCTTTAAGGAAAAAAACTTTTTATAATAACAAATTAGATTAAATTTTGTATTTACATTATACGTTTAAATTTTAATAAGTAAATTTTATTATCTATTATTGTAGAAAACTTGAATATATTTGAAAAATGGAAAAAAATATTTTTTGTATATGAATACTTGAGAAACATGTAAAATATTTAGTTTTGCTTGTTATTTACTCAAAATAAATAAAAATTACAGTTCATTCAAAAGTTTTATCCCTTTATGAATACAAAAATATCAATCTCTAATAATAATAATACTCTTATGTCCTGTATATCGTTTTCTGTGTTATTAAAGTGTTATTAAAGTGTTATTAACAATAAGAATTAAGAAGAATATATTTTCTTACCTATGTATTTCTCTAGCTCAAACGAAGATAATATTTTACAAAGATAATAATCTGTTATTATTAAAATAAAAAATATGTCTATTAATGAATATTATGATTTCTTTTTTTTTGTATTAATGCACATTAACAAACTTTAAAATATCAAAAATCATTACTAAATAATGTCGAATTTATTTCAGAAATTAAATTTGTCAATATTCTTGCATTTATATCTATATAATAAAGGTCCATTAGCTTATTTTGATTATTCATTAATGTCTTTTAGAAATAAAATATTTGTCTATTTCCTAAACTCCTTGCACTCTTCATTCATGCTTTATCGCGTTTTTGAAAAGCGCCAACTTCTATATTTTGTTCCATTAAAAGCAATGTCATGAAACAACAAAAAATCGTTTTCTATATGAATACATTGTAGAGAAACAATGCGATAACATAACAACGACATGACTGATCGCTTAACTCGCACTTCTATACATTAATAGGCGCCAAGCCAAGTTTTCGAATTTCGGAACTGACCTCTCTGTAATCTACAGAATGCATCATTCTCACAACCCACAATAATGATTAGATATCTCTATACTAATCTTTATTTGTTTTTTTACTTCTATTACTCGTTCTGATATTTTCTAGATCTTACTTTTGACACTTTATTTTGGTACAATTTGTTGTCTTCATTTCGTATATATTTCAATATAATCACACAAATTTCTATCAGTGGAATTCATAAAACTTTTGAACTCATTTAGTATCTTTATTTTTTATCTCTATCTCTTTATTTTTTCATTTGAAAAAGGTTGCAAGTATAGTAACACAACTCTCAAAATTTATGATGTGATTTACAAATTGGTGGATATCGTACCATCCAGAAATCAAACTGTTCTTTAAATCAAATTTCAATGATCCACATTCATTCATTGAATGCCATGCAAGTTTATGTCTAAAAAGCAAGCTTTGAACAATAAAATATGTCGTAGAATATCGGTAAGAAATTACATTTTCCTATCTCCCCCCACCCCCCTCTCTTTCGTGTAATGTGTACACATACAGTATCACTCAGGCATATATCATAGTGTATATATATTCTGTAAACATAAAATAGCTATTATAATTTATTAGTACTAAATGATTTATTAATTTCTAGCAATACAAATAAGGACTCACATCGAAATACATGGAATTTTATTAACAATTACCAGAGAAAACATTACTGCATGAAATTAATTTATGGATATAAATTTACTAAATTTCTAGTAAAAACTTTGATTAATTAGTTTGTTTCCCCAACTTAACAATGCATTTGTTTTTTTCTTTTATAACTGTACAAGTTTAATTGAATTAGTTATCACTTACAATTTATCTTTTCGAATTAAATTCATACAATATGCCATATACAAGTGTTGCTAAAAATTAAATTATTCTCATAACAAATATTCTATAATATATATATAATATACACAATATACATACATCATATTCTATTATATGAATTATTTATAATTTTAGTATAATATAATATAATATATATATACATTCTACATATTAAGTCAACATATTATATCAATTTCTTAATAAATATCAATGTTATAAAACTTATGGAACAATTCAACTTTATCAATTTATATTAATCATTTATATATTTAAATTTTTTATAGAAATGAATTTAAAATCTTTAAAATTTTAATTACGGAAACTAACAAATCAATCTTAATAATAATACATATAAGATTAAACCATTATTTTATATTAAGTATAATCAAATATTATAATACTAAAAATAAAGTAAAAATTACATGTTCAAAGTTTTTGTTGTTAAACGAAAAAATAATAAAATAAAGTTGTTAAAAATAGAACTATGCAAATACTTTTTAAAATATCAATAAAAATAAAAATTATTCGTATGTCATAGATTTTAATTTTAATAATATTTTTAAATGATTTAAATAAAATTTTAGAAATTATACAAAAAAATTCCTATGGATATTCTATCTTGAATAAAGTTAAAATTTATAATTTTTAAATTATAATTCAAAGAAATTATAATATTTAAAAATTTTATAACTATATGTTAATTTTATCTATACATAAAAAAATAATAGGTTTAACACAATAATGAGTTAAACCAATTTAGTATAAGACATAAAAAAAGTTCAGTTTTATCTATTAAATACCTTAGTATACATTTAAATGTGCATATCAAACTATGTGTGCGAGAAAGAAGTCTGTAAAAATTGCTCAAATTATTCATGTATTTGAGTTTTGTTTTTTGTTATTTTTCCACATATATATTAAATATTTACTTATCTTATATCTTAAATATCATCTCGTTATCTATATTCTTAGTTCTAATAAGCACGTCGTATCATAATCGTAAAATTGTTTCTCCATTTTTCTAGGCAAAAAACTTTAAAAGTTCTATGAAAGAAACAAGACCACTTTGCGCAAGGATAACGTAACGTCACATTAAATACAGCATCACACTTTTTACGGGCATAAGCACAATAATGTTATGATTCTAAAAAGTTAAAGTTTATTATATTAAAATATTTAAACTAAAGACTAATGAAATGCATTTAAACTAAGTAATGTGAATTTATTATAATTCTTAATATAATGCTAGACATATCAAATATTTTTGTTAGGTATTTTAATAAGTGAAAACTCAAGGATTTCTAAAAAAATATGAATATATTAAACATAAATAAAAATATATGTTAATGGTAAGAGACTAAATAACATTATTTTGAACTATAATGGGAGTCAAATATAAATTTTAATTTTAATGGTGATTTTTCGATCTAATTAAAAATTGTAATATCAATTTGTAGTGAAATAAATTTGACCTATTGCTGTCTCTATTATGGTAACTTAGATTTTATACACCTATACAATCATTTCAACAATAAAATAGTAAGTAATGTCTAAAAATAACATATTTTTATCATAAAAATATACATTTGAACACAGACTTTAGTTGTTTCGTACATGTGCTCTTCATTTTATCATTTAAATTCTAACTATTAAACATATAAATTAAAATTTATATATATCAAATGGATAAATTTCAAATTTGCTTACTCGTATTGAAATAATAGGTAACAGCAAAAAATGTAATAGAGTTAATGATAGTGATAAAATAATTAATGATAATATATATCAATTCATAATTTAATAAAAATTAAAACGACATTTCATTTAATATAATATTTAAGATAATATATTTCTTCGTTATTTATATTACAATAAGCCAAATAGAGTGTGTGAATAAAAAAATATATCACAGTAATATTATTTTTTATATACATTTTAATGAAAATAATTAAATATTAAAAAGATAGAGCAAGGAAACGAAAACCGAATCCGTAAACAAGATAAAATACGATATAAAATAGCAATAATAAACAGGTAAAAAGAAAAATAGTAAATTATTATCTGTACATTTACGTTACAGTTTATTTATATTCTACAATTACTTATTGACTTATACAATTGTGTTTTCCGTGTTGCTATATTTAAGTTGCGAATAATGCGAGAACGACAGTTGCCTAAAACACCAAGAAATAAAATAAAATACTGGAAAAAAGACTCTTACAGTCAATATTAAATTTCTTGATAAATACTAATATGAAATTTAATGACTAAAAACGGATTATTGTATAAATTAAGTAATTTTTTATTAGAATTATATTCTCTTGCTTCATTTTCGCCTTTACAGAATATTTCGTGCACAATGAAATTCAAATTTAAAAGATAATAGAATTATAAGCTATAAATGGCCTTCGTTATTTTTATTTATTTATATGAAAACTACATATTAGAATTTAAAGAAAAATTATATTAATTATTAGTTATTAAATTATAAGATATTGAATGTGACCATATCGATTTTATTCTATTTTCCCAATATATGTTTTATCTTAATTCAAGAATGAAAATACTATTAATTGAAACATTATATGATATATAAAAAGTATTTTTTATTGAAAATTTATATATAAATATTGAATTTAAATATTATTAAAGCATTGTTCGTATTAAGTAAAAAAAAACTATTGCAGAATCTTAAAAATGGCATTGCCTCTATTTCATTCAATGAAAATATGATCGTTCAGTACGTTTCCTTTTCTTATTGAAACATTAAATAAGTCTTTCAAACTAGTATATTTTATAACTTACTCTGGTTTCATTCGAAGTGGCTTGAGGTAAGTAGAAAATTGTCTTTCAGTCATAGAGTTATATATATTCTTCATTTTCACAATTACATTATTCAGTAATTACAAACTGACTAGTTTTCTTACTAATCTTATATCTACAGTATACAATTATATATATTACAAAGTCAATTTGTTGCTACTGTTGTTATTACCATTTTTTTAGATTAGGAGATATATATTTAAGAATTATCTGAATATTTTGATTACATACATTACAGACCTCAAAATATTTAAAGTTTTCTTTATAAATAAATTAACTATATTGATTTAATAACAATTACTTAAAAATTTTATATTTATGAATGCATAATTATAAATAAAAAATTATGAATTATAAAAACTATATATATATCAAAATATTTTTAAATGAAATAATTTTACAAAATTTTATATAAACATAATATTTTTATGGTTAATCTTTCCTTCATTTAATTTTACAATATTTCTTATTAAAATGCTTTACGAATTTTCAATAAAATATATACTTAATTATAATATCTCAATTGTAATTTTCAGTTACATATATTACATATAAAATATATACTTACAATATAAAAATATTTTTAAATAAAATTAAAAAATAATGTTTACTATATTCATTAATACACAGTAATATTTTCTTAGACGGTTAATATAAAATCGTAACTAATTAATTAATTAATTTCGTGATTATAATTAAATAATATCAAATTCTTTATATTCAATACAATAGTCCTTCACATTCATATATTCGTATATAATCATTATGTATATATATATTTCAGAAATGTTGATAAGCAAAAATATGTAAAAGAAATGTAATATTTTATGAAAAGATATAACAAATATTAAATATTAACAGTTAGATTAATAATATTCTAATTCAAACTTGATCTATTAGTAGAAAAAAGAAAAATAGTTAAAAGAGTATAATTCTGTTAGTATATTATAAACTATAAATAAAATTTTTAATTATAACTATATTAATATAATTAAAAATATGTAAATAAAATAGCTTTTCTTTGAATACTCATCGTTAATTACTCATTACTTATTTTAATAATAAAAATTCAAGTGATTTGCTTTTTTTTAAATTAATGAATAGTTTCTTAAATATCATAGAAAATTTTAAATATGGACGTTACAATGTGTTTTATACTAATTGATAAATCATAAGAAATAATTATCTTTCAATCGAAATTAATTCTTCACTATGTTTTATGCAGAAAATAATTAAATTTATAAATAAAATTATAAATATAAACATAAATATATCAAACAATAAGAAAATCTACAAAAAAACCTTTTCAACTTTTATCGCTTCTGATGAAAATTGAATTATACAAACATAACTTCTTAACTAAATTAATGTAATTGAAATTCAATTTATATTTTAAAGTAAAATCTTAGACTACAATGATGACTAAATAAAAGAATATTCATTATATTAGCTTTTCGAGATTTTTTCAGTATTGTGTCTGTTCGGGATTGATGTAGGCCTATGAATTTCAAACAAAAGAAAGGTCATACGCGCTGTCCGGCGTACCGCATGTGCGCCTAGACTAACCGCATGTGCGCCTAGACTGGCCCGCACGTGCGGACCGGGACGGGTACTCGAGCGAATATTTACAAACAAAACTCGGCAAGTCCGAGCAAGTTTACGACCCGAAATATAATATACTGTAAGATCACGCAAGGGTATTACTCCTACTTTTCTCCCGTCGAACATTCTCGAAGGTTCTAGATTCTTCCTTCGACGCCTCGTGTAAGAATTAGTGCAACAACGACGATGCTTTGTTGCCAGCTAAGTGAGCCGCCGCGTGTCTATATAAGGGACGCACGCGGCGCGTCTCGACCTCTTGCTGAAAGTACCTCTCGCTGAAAATCATCTCTTGTACCACCCTCGCTCAACTGCGCTTGCGGCTAACATCTTGCCGTGACCCGACCGCAGTGACCGACCATAGTGAACCGATTCAATCATCTACCAGTAGAAGCCATGGCACACTGGTCTCGATCTGCCCTCAGCAGGACCGCGATGGAACGGTCGGTATTTTCAGTAGAGCCGCCACGGAACGATCAAGCCTTCGGTTCGTGCGCGTATTCAAAAGGCTCATACGCTCATTTGTAATATCACTTCGCGCTCTTACTGCCGCTCAGTATATAGTGTACTGTGAAGACGACGCGTGGCCATATAATCGGCATCATAGTTAAAATTACGCGCGTGCATACGAATAAGAAATCAGCAGATTAGATCATAGTAAAGACTACAAGCGTGCATAAGAAAAGGAAATCGGCAGTTTTAATTATTGATTACAGTGAAGCCAGTGGAATAGTAATCAAGGGGGACATCAACTACACAGCATCTAATATACCTAGCCTGCAGTTCACCAGGTACACCTTCATATTAATAAATAAACAAGTCAATCTCGCGCTATAGTCGATCGGGCACACTTACGCTCTCTCGAACTAACCCTCGACATCGTACAGGCCCTGAACAGCTGACTCAAGAGTACTGTGATTCACACACATTGATCAAAGAAGGACAACACAGATCGACTAATAAACTATAAATACAGATTATTAAATCCTTCACGAATTAGAAATCTTACCATTAATTGTTTTTACCTGTGACTAGATTCTTCTGCTGTCCCTTTACATAATTAAAGATACAATTGATTACTTAATAAATTCCATTAAACATCTTACATCTTATCAAGTATAGTTATTCATACTTCAAATATACTTGATTCAACTACCATCTTCTCATGCTGCCTCACAAGCATGATTGACTGACTACACCAGCTGATATTTACAACATCAGCATTACTTCAACTTCAAGATACTTGTCATCTCCATAGAACTACAATAATTTAAGAATACAAGAACACATCAATTGACACTTCAATAGAATTATTTATCTCTACACAACAGTGCAATATTGTTATAATTATTTACATTAATAAACATTGTTTTTACTAAATACACGATATTTTTCAGCCTTGTCTATTATTGTTTCCTTTGAAGTTATCCTGCCGAGAGACTAATCCACTAAGAGACTAACCCATAAACTAAACCTTTAAAATCGAACAGTGTCTTATCTGTCTAATTTTTTTTCAATGATGATCGTTCGCATGCCGGTCCTGCTCTTTACATTTCTTTAATATTAAAACTTTTAATTGGACACAGTCAGTGGCCCGGCTCAAAATAACTTTTCCAGAGAATTTCTGATACATATATATACAAGGGCTATTCTTTACTTAGCAACGTTTGTTGCATCAGATAGTGATTCAATGTCGTATAATATGCGACCCAATACACCCTAGTAATTGCGGTGTCTATTGTACTCCTTAAGAAAGAGAAAAGAAAATTTGTGAAAAACTTACTTTTATTCAATGGATTTCTTAACAAGTAAAGTTAAGAGAAGAATATGGCCAAGAAAAAATGAGCCAAGTGGCTTTGATGCACAAAATAAGTTCTTGTTGGTATGGTAAAACTTCAGATTACAAAAATAAGCCTTCTTAAATACCGAAGATATAACACTTAGCATTGTATAATTGTATTAAAATCATAGATAAAATAGTATATGCTGAAAGCAATATTGTTTATTTTTTAATGCTGTGATGCAAGAATTATAATATGAAGAAATAAAAATCGATAATAATGATTTATTCATCGCAACAAAAAACTTCATTTAACAATTGAAAAGATAAAAAAACGTATAAACAATCGCTTGGTATATCAAGCATATAGTATAATACACTAGTATTATTTATTTTAATCAATTTTTTACATTTACTTAATTTAATTAATTTTTTATAATGCATATTATTAACAAAACCTTCAAAAAATAATGAACTTTAAAATTCTCAAATAAATGTAATAAATAAATATTAGATGTCAAATAAAAAATTTATTTATTACTAAGTATATCGATAATATTTGTATACTAGAAAAAATTTTATTTTTAAAGATTATTTCTATCATTATTAGTCTAAAACTGACACGTCTTATTAAATTTACAATATTTGTATAGAAATATTATTATAAACGCATTACTTCAGATTATTTCATTAATTATTTTAATTTCAAAAAAATATATAAAAATAAACAAATTTGATACTAGTCATATAACATAATTTTATATATAACATATGATAATAAAGAATTGTATATCATTATAATTAAAACGCTACATATTTTGACAAAAAAAAATTTATCTTAGACGCAGCAAAGTTCAAAATGCGATTTTTGTGCTAATAATTTAATATATTTATTTCAATTTATATTCAAATATTAATAATTTACTTTAAACTCATTTATCAACATTTTTAATTAATTTTCGTTTTCAAATAAAATTCTCTTCTAGGTTAATTTCTTTAATGAATTTTAAAGCTCAACGTAAAGTTTATTTTTCTAATACTATTTAGTAAAAATTGTTATGAATAAAAACTTTCAAAATATGTAATTTATTTCTAAAAAAAATTTGTGTATATATTTTTTTATTAGAAAGAATTCATTATACATTTAATGTTTACATCTAAAATAAACGTATAAATAAATATTGGAATATTGCATTTAAATATAATATTTAATTTTGTATAAATCATTGACTATTCAGTTAAAAAAATTATATTCTAAGCCATTCTAGAATACTTACAAATAACAATCAATCGATATTAAACATTAATATTAAAAAAAAAAGATTATAAAAATATATTTAGTTATCAAAATAATATTTTAGATTATTTTTAAATAAATTGGCAATTTTAATTGTACATATAAAGTATTTTGATTTTGTAAAATCTTACTTTTATAAAGAAAATCTATAAAGTAATGAAAAAATTTTAAAGTTTAATCATCCTTTCGAGAGAGTAAATAAGAAATTATGTATGGTGGTGGAATTATTTTGCAAATGATTAAAATTTATGGTATGTATAATCTATATATTTACTGATATTTTAAATCATTAATATAGCTCTCATTATTAAAATTCAAAACAAAAAGTAAATTATAGAAATTTCTAACAAGAATTACTGTTAATAAAAACAGGTTTCTATTTATTATGTTTTTATTATGTATTTATTATGTCTATTATTATGTCTATTTATTATGTTGTATTTTTAAAAATTAATTTTAAAATTAACTTCCCAAATATGTAATTTGAATTTATATAATAAAAATATAGTGTGAAAATAATTCTTTTATTATAATTGTTATACCTTTATATATCGATTTACTAAATTTACATTACAAAATGATGAAAATTATTCTTTTTTATAATATTTTTAAATATTATGTAGAAAAATAATATATTTTCAGAATACTTTACAAAAATAAGAACAAGAAAGTACAACAATTAATTTCATCTCGGACAATATTAGAAAATTTTAAAAAATTCAGAATACTTTATATTCATGTTTAGCCGGTTATCGTAACATTTATGATTAGAAAGTATATCCACAACCTTATATATAATATAAGAGATAAGGAATATTATCTGTCTAAAAAGGGATCTACCTTTATCACTAATTCTAGGATGAAAGACACTTAAAACGGCAATGTTTTTATTGCACACCAATTTTTAACACACACATCGCCTTAAAAAAAACTGATGCACGTGCAGGCTTTTCTGTTCATCTTGTTTTATCTTTCAATTGAACCAACTTTTTTCCTCTCATATATAGTCACAATATTTTGTTTGTCACAATATTAAAACTTATAAAATAAGATGGAACTTATGAAAAACAGAAGAAAAAAAATTAAAAGAAGAGGGACCGAGCCGCGATTGTGTTCACTGCTTATGATAATCGCGCTCGGCCCGGCAGCCTTCAAGTACTAAATTTTCAACTGATACAGATCGTATGAGCTTGCACATTAAACTGAAGCATGCGTCGAAGATTCAGACGCTGGTTGCGCGCAAGCTCGACTGAAGCTACATGGGACTACACACCCGGAAGCGTCCGCCCACTTTCATCGCATCGAAAGTTGCGCGCGCCGTAATGTTTCTAAAAGTGAAGAAACGCAGTAACCCTAACATAGATCATTTTATCCGATCATTCGTAGGACTATTAGCAAGATCGACATCAGTTGTTAAATATTAACAGCCGAAATATATAAAAATCACTGAGTCAAATATAAAATCCATTGCTTAAAATCTATTTACAAAGACAACTTTCGTAAATTATCATAGAAATTGAATTTACTTAGATCTCCACTTTATATTGAGTGTATATAAGATATCTTTATGTTATGTTATATTGTATATTAAAATTTAAATATTATTAAAATGACATGTCTAATAGATATTAGAAAACATTATTTACAAAAAATTATTTCTAATTTATGAGATATAACGGCTATAATTGATATATTAATAAATAATTTATTTTACATCAATATTATAAAAATAATTTACTAGCTTTACATTAGAATATATATCAATTTATTTATTTTTTTTTAAAATTATTTTTCATTTAAACAATTTAAAAATTTATACTAAAAATTATTCTATTTAATAAAAAAACAATATAAAGAATGTAATTAGTTTTGATTTAAAACTAGAATGTAGCAAATTTAAAGAATTAATTTTAATGATTAGTGATTGATAAAAAAAAATTCATAATTGTTAAAATAAATTAGAAATATACTAATAAAGAATTCATATAAAATATATTGTGGAAAGTTTCATTATGGTATTTTATTATCGCAATTATGATTGTTAAGTAATGTATTATTTTCGCTTTATATACAAGATTTATAAAAATTTAGATATTCTATTAATATTTATTTTCAATATTCTAGTATTTTTTATTTGACATTAGTGCTTAAATTATTTTATATACAATACTTTAAATTCAAATAGTACTATAATACTTACTATTATTACATTGTTTATTATTAATTCATTCTTTACTTCATATATGAAAATATAAAATTCCTTCTCTACAGTTATATTGTATAAGTGTGCTTAAAATTAGCATACTAACTAGTTTTATAAAATAAAATGACAAATAGAGAAAAAAGTAAAAATACAAAAATGAAAAGAAATACTTTAGACTTTATTGTGTATGGCATGATTTTTATGTCTGACTCAGAAAGAGTACGTGCACGCATATATGTTATACATAAATAAAAATGTTTATGTTATAATCTTTATCTGTTTCAAAGTAATGGGAAATGTTCAGTTATGCGATAAGAAGCAGTAAGAGACAACTTGAGAAACAAACGTGTTTTTCATTAAGTGAAGCAATTATTCGATACTTAGTCTCTCTCTCTCTCTCTCTCACTCTGTCTCTCATAATAATTCTATGCACCTTAATTACATTAAAAACATAGTTTAAGTTTTATCAATCAAATAAATATTGAATAATCAAAAATTATTGTTTACTCATTTTAATTTTGTTTTTCTATATAATTCCTTTTATTTGCATTTATTATAATCATTGAAACGTAATAGTATAAAAGGTATATTATTAATAAATAATTACATTATATGAACATTATTAGTTTAGTAATAAAGACTAATGTCTATAAAGATATCTATAATCGAATTGTTATATAGTATAGCATATTTTACATATTACATAACATAATACAAATAATATATTTTGACCTCTTATATATTTTTCAACAAATGGTCAATTTATACTTCAAGAAATAAAATGCGTTTTTAAATGATCGCTTTAAACTATTTTTAATTAATTAAAAATATTTATAAGAAATTTCAAAGCTTTCACAATCTGAAAATAGTAATGCCTAAAATGTTTAGAATTTACATTTTTATTTGATAAAAACATGTAATTGTAGTTAATAAAAAGAAAAAATACAAAATATTAATACTGTATTATAATAAATTAATCAAAAAAGCTGAAAAAACTACTTTTTATATTGAATCATCTTATACATAGGACATAATCGCTTTTAAATTACTTTGAAATATTAATATAATATATATCAAGCCACTAATATTTTAAATGAATTTTGAAACATTATACTGAAATTTTTATTTAGTCCAAAAATTTATATTACACATATTTTTAACAATTAAATCACCAATATATATATATATTGATTTTTAGGCTTTATAATATGAAAAAGCTTTGAAATTTAATAGAAATAACCTACTTGTAAACACAAATATTTAATTATTAAATTTATTATACTTGTATATAATATATTAATATTGTAAATATAATATTCTTATCAGCACGTTCAACTTGCATACTTTAAAGAGCATTAATCTTGGGCGACTTCTTAATATATTTGTATATTTAAATAAAGACGAAAAAAAGAAAAAAGTAAAATTTTTCAATATTAATAATTACAAGTAACAACAACTTATTCTTACTTGTTAAAATATTTTATAAAATATGTAATTTCATAATAATTTATGCCTTAAATATAAGGTAAAAATAGTATTTTATAATATAAATCGCCTACACCTCTAATAAAAATTAATGCATATTCTATTATTAATGCATTAATATATCTATATAAATTCATGTCTATTTAATTAAATGATTAATTGTTACTAAAGAATTATCCTGACACAAATTGAAAGGTCTTTATATTTAGTATAGTAGGACTATTTCTTGAAAATGCGCTCATTAATTAACTTAACTGTAAAGTGAGTCAATTTCAAAATCATATTAAATTCTTTTGAAATAATATTACTTTTTTAAATACGATTCAGAAGTCTAATATTTTAACTAACTAGTGAAAGTAATTGGACAAATAATCAACTATATTTAAGTCTATATTTCATATATGTAAATATATATTTACAGTTATAATATAAATTAATCATATTACTAAAAATAATGTATTATCTATAATTATATATAATTTTTGTTTCTTTTCGCTTCTTTTTTTTATATCTTTTTGAAAATTATATGGTACACATTTTTAAAAAATTGATAATTCTAAAAAGTTACAATTCTTTTTAAATTCATAACAATTTGATAGAAACATGTAGCGTATTATTATAAGGATTATATAAGTTCATATCCATTTTAATCAATTTATACTTATAACAAAAATTAAAATTAATCATACAGTATTAACTATATGTTTTCATTACAGTTTAGATCGATTAAAAAATTTATTATTATGATTTTTATTTTGTTTAATAAAGCCATTACAAAATTAGAATTAAAATACTTTCGAAAATAAAATTAATTATTAAGATTAAAAATTAAATCGAACAAATTAATATTTAGTAATCTAAATAAAAAGTTGTTAATATAACGCATTAAAGTAATATTGCAACTATAATATTTTTGACACAATGACGAGATCCCTGAATGGCGGGCGGTCCTCCCTTGGCAAAATGGCATACAACTCACCAAGGTGTCATCACCGCCATTAGCGCGAATCAAAAGAGGACCATCCCGATTACGTTCGATAATTGCTCTATCAAAATTTATTACGGTGGTCTCCTCAACAGGACACGCTTACGTTCACGACAGGAAGGGCATCGATGCAATTGGTGAACTCATATCTCTGGTGAACATATTCAAGCAAGAGCTATGGCTACACAAGCTCCACGGGACGAGACAATGCCATCTCAGCGTTCTGCACGGTGGCTGATAACTAGAAGGAATCTCGCCAACCCGACCGACCTTACATATCACGTGGCTCAACATAATGAGCACCTTACATAGAGAGCTACATGGATTGTCTGATGCATAACAATTGGCAATGTCGGCAGTCATGTACGTATCAGTGCACGAATAAAATAAAATGACTACATTAACGTGTTCAAGATCAAAGTGGCACCACTCAAGCCAACCAGAAATATAAAACTAGAGCTTGCTGCAGCATTACTCCTTCAAGTCTCACATAGTACGTCCACGCCACATGGAAGATGGACGTAAAGGCAATCCATCGCTGGACTGATTCACGGGTAACCCTCACATGGATAAAGTCCTATTCATCAAGATGAAAAAAATACGTGAAATACAGGGTTGCCAGCCTTTAAGACCGAACTTCAAATGCACGCTGGATATATTCCTAGAATATCGAATCCAGCAGACTGTGCACAACGCATATATGCAACACAAATTCCATAACATCCATTATGGTGGATCGGACCACCATGGATCAAATCATGAACCAAAATCATGACAATGCCAATCTACATTGGATGACAAACAATTTCAACGAGACCAAAGATCCGGTACAATATCATTGACGACGGAAACTTAATCAAATCATCACTGAGACATAATACAGACATTCATCGCTGGATAAATTAGTAAGAAGGACTTCCATTTATTTAAATTCATAAACCCGTTAAACAAAAAAAAAAAAAAAACATGAGCCGTCATTTACATTTCACATATCAAGGGAAGCTTTAAGAAAGAGCAAGGAATTTAAGGGTAATGGCAACACTCTTAAAGGCAGATTCTACAGAACTTCATGCGGATCAAGTTTTGCGCATCACACAAAAGATTGTAAGAAACATGCTCACTCAATTCAAGACACATCTTCTCCAGACACTCACTAGAATTACATTCCCAATTCATAAACTTGCCATGCTACCAATCCCTGAAAGATAAATTTCATCATCAACTAATTGATGATGGAGGGCGGAATGTTCGGGGTTGAAGCAGTTTAATCCGAATTTCAATTTGGGAAAGTTACAAGCTCTCGGACACTCTTGTTTGTAAACACGATTCAGCGACTCCGGGAATTTTACTACACCGTAAATTCTAATATACGACAATATTTTCGCATAGCAACACCGATGAAACTTCTAGAACCTTCCAAAGCTGTGTCCTTTGACGCTTCTAGAACATTCCAGAGTTTCGTTCTCTGACATTACGACGATTTTCGGCATAGCAACAAGCATCTGCGCTGTTGCCGGCATCGCAAGCTGCTACGCGAATATTTAAGAGCAGCGCGCCATGCACCGAACCACTATTCCTTTACCATCCTCTCAGTCGCCATGCACCTGTCTCACGGTGTTTTTACTATCAACTCAGATATGGCTCACTGTAATTCTACACCTCGTTCATTGATATGTTATTATAGGTAGTGCATTTCACATACTTATAGTATCAGTATCACTTGCGCCAGCACGAACTTCAACCGAAATCTCAGACAATCGATCTAAAAGGCATACGTGCGACATTCTAAGAATCTATTGCAACCAGAGTAGCAATCTAACTCTGAAGCCATTGGGATCATAATCAATAAGGTGCACCAGACACGCCTCCAAAACAGCAGACCTTGACGGTAGTTCATAAGGTACCTCCTCTTCATTATATTGTACAAATTTAATCACTCTCGCTCGAATCACGCCATGCATAAAACTTACAATAGTAACACAATACGCGCTCACAAGCCACACGGGGCTGAGACCGTACGTTCGCCTTCTACATGCACGTGCATTATCGAGGCTAGAGTTCAGCCAGTCAAGGTTGGCGACAAGTTCCTTCCGTCCTTGAAGGAATCATTTCTGATTCAACCTTCTTGCGTGTGACTTACACTCTAATATTCCCATTCTCCTTTGGAGTATGATGGAGCAAAATAACTACATCAGAGAATACCTTATCCACCCCTATTAAATATGTTTGCACTCTCTACGAATTCTTATTGATTAGAATTACCATCTTCCCATGCTCATGAAGAGCATGTTCGACTACTCATGTTGATCCTTACAACATCAGCATAAAACCGAAATTGAAAATCCACATAACCTCCATAGCATCAACGATAACCAAGAACACAAGGAAGCACCCGCAACATTGCAATAGAATAATTCTCTATCTCACTAGAAGCAACCAACAACGCTGCAATATTATTATAATTCATAACCAGAATAAACAATATCTACACTCAAAATACATTATATTTTTCAGCCCTTCCACTTGTGTCTTTTTTCCTCATAATCGCTATGGCGCGAGACCAATCCACTGAACTATTGAATTGACAGTTCAAGTCATAAAACAAACACTTAAATTCGAATAGCACATAAATGTATATATATACTTAATAACTGAAGAAAATAATTGTTTTAATATATTTTTAAATTATTTGTCTATTTATATAAATGTACACATTAGTTTCAATTATATTATATATTTCGAAACACACCTAGTGAATCCACATATTGGATTATCTAAATAATTATATAATGTACATGCATTAAAAAGAAATAGTCAATTTCTATTGTAAAGAAGGTAAATCACTCATTTTTATACATTTTTTCAGTGTTTAGAAGCTTTAATAGATGAATCTTGAATTTTTAAAAGATGTTTGAAAAATGTATTAAAGTGCAAATTGCATACAACTAATCGATCTATATTAAACGAACATTTTTATACATATAAATTTATATTGTAATGTTTTAATTGCACAGAAACTGAGTGTAATGAAAACAATCTTAATCTAGTTAAAATTTAAAAAACATTCCCATAGTTACCACTTTAATCATGGAATACAAACTTCAGTAATCTGTTATAACTGTATAGCCAGAGCGAACAATACTTAAAATCTTAAGAATGTAAATACCAATGGTAATTGAATAACGAATATTCATAGAGTACGTCAGTAAATTCGAATACAAAACAAAAATATATAAGGAAATTCTAAAGCTGTTAAAATCATAAAAATTCGTGTAATAAAAAGTACTTAAATTAGAAAATGAATAATTTAAAATATTTAAAAACATCAAATCTTCTTTATTTAAAAAAGAAAACAGTGAAAAAATATTTTCATTTAAATTCTATGAATTTAAAATTTTTATATTTCTTCTTATATTTTACGAGCAATATAATTTCACTCATCCATTTCAAAAGTGAAAACTGTAAATAAAACTTGTTTCAGTATTTATCTAATTTACCTATATGAGCAGGATGGTATGCAATATTTTTTATATTTCATTGCTCGAAAATTATTCTAAATTATTTGCATGTAAATATTACAAATTACATATATAAACTGCGATACTTTTTAATATCACCCAGCCAAAATAAATTATGCAGACTTTCATAAATTGTAATAATTAATCAGTTTTTCCATGAAATAAACTTTAACACTTTGATATTTATTTGTCCATCTTTCTTCAATCTAAGAATCACAATTCTTCGTATGATTGTTGATCTAAAATAGAATAACTTGCTCCTAAAAACCTAAAAATATATATACATATGAATCCCTTTTATAATAAAATCTAATGCACGAATAATATTATTAATACTAATGACCCTAATTTAGCGAAATAAATTTGTTTATTAATTAATAATTATGTAACATTTATGTATAGTTTATTTTATATTATAAAAATACATTAAAGTAAAATGCAAATTTTTGTTTAATTTATTATTAAATCTCCTCGTGCGTGTGCGTTTCTGTGAAAGTAAATAAATTAACTTCCAAGTAAGCAGAATTAGTCACATTGGTTTACATACACGAATTCAACATTAAAAATATTGAAATCGAGAAACGGAAATTCTTCAAATGTACTCTTTGTAATTTACCGAAAATTTGTAAAATATTTATGGAAAAAAACTGCTAGAACACTAAATATAAGTTATATACTACACATTTATATATACATACATGTGCAATTGATTTGAATTTATCATCAATAATAATTCTCGCTAATATATATATATATATATATATATACAATAATGTAATAGAATACATCAATATATATTTGCTCATCTAATGTAATTTTTTAAACGAAAATTAATAAATTATATTTAAAGTTAAAAATTTAATTTTTATATCAATAAATTTAAATAAACATAATTTTATACATACAACCAAATGTCCTTTACATAAATTTGGATAGAAACATTAGCAAAGATAGTAATGGAAGAAAGAGAATAAATGGAAAAATTTTTTGTGAATAAAAAAACAGTTTTTTTATTATTTTTCACTAGAATATTATTCTTAAAATATAATGAAAAATTAATTCTATTTATTTGTAAATGGCGAATTCTTTATATTTCTCTAATATATTACAATACAATGCAAGATTAATGTGTATACAACAATAACGCAAAAATTTCTAATTAAAACAGACTAAAAAGAAATCAATTTTTTGAAGATTGTTATTTTTGTCAAATAAAAAAATTTATTTTATTTGTAACTTTCATAATATTAACTTTACCTGTATTTATATATTACTATCAGTTACTTTACCAAAATGATAAAGAATGAATGTTCTATTAGTACTTATCGTAACATCTGAAATTAAACGTTTTCATGTTTTATATGTCCAAAATATATAATATAATATAATATAATATCCAATATACTAATAAACTATCTAGTAGCTGACAAATGATTTATTTTAATTAGAAACTAGAAAATACAATTTAATCCAGACAATAAAAAAATTAACTAAACTATGATAAAAAGACCATGCGTACACAGGTACACACACACAAACAAATACTTTTTTTTTAAATAATAAATAATATATGAAGAGTTCATGAATGTTTCAACTAAACTTTATATTATTAAAAGATACATATTTTGTTAAAGAGATTTAATTAATTTAATACAAAATATTATTATACATTTTATTTTAATTAAATTAAGAGCAATTATTTATTAGTACTTACAAACATGACTTAAATTATATCTTACTTAAGTTTTATTTGCAGCTACACTTTTACGACATTTTATTGACAATAGCTAAATGCAAGGATTGTAACTGTGTAGTCCACTTATCCAAGGCATTATAGCGAGCTGCACATACTGATTTCCTGTCTAATTCAAGAACTTGATTCACCTATAAATTTTGAGTCATAATTTCTTTTTATACAAAAAAATTACTATTTGGAATATATATATTTATATAATAGAATAATTTAGTAAACATAATTAGACATAATTTTATTAATAAATTAAAATTTTTAATATAATTTGATTTATTTTTTTTTTCATTTTACATTTTAAAATTAAACAAAAGAAATCCTATATACCTGATCAATGCGACCTCTAATTGTATTATCTAAAATACAAGATGCCAATAAACTTTCAACTTCAGATGCATCAATATTCAATTCTTTGCTAATAAAAGGAATATGGATTCTTGTATATGGTTTTATCAATTTTATAAGAACCTAAAAATTAATTATTATTTTATAATAGTTTATGATTTTATATAAAAAATATTTTTAATTTTTACTTGTGTTCTAATATTTCGTAATAAGTCTTCAATATGCTCTCTAATAAAAGGATCATCCATAATATTATTTCTATTCTGTTTTAAAATTAATTCAAATTGATTTATATCATTGTTTTGATAACTGATAACCAAATTTGTCATTGCTAAAATTTCTGGATCATTCTTATAAGGTTTTGCTTCTTGAGAATCAAATGGATTTATTCCTGATTTCATTAACCTATCAATTTTACAGATATATTTATTACAGACGGTTATTAGAAGTGTATTAAATATAATTGTTAATACTAACATATTTGCAAGAACTAAATACTTTAAACACGTAGTTCGACGAGGTGAACCAGACTCATCATAGTTTTTAAATGCTTCAAAAAAATCAGTATGTGCTCTTTCAAATTCTCCTTCTCTTAAATGCATCTTTCCTCCACATTCTATAGAAATTTTGTTTATTTTTATTTTATACTTGATAAAAACTAATAATATATGATAATTTACCTCGTATAACACCCATTATAAGTGGATGAGGAATTGCACTTTTAATATGAAGGCTTTGCTCATATAGAGTCTTTAACTTTTTATTATTTTTTTGAGCAGTATACATTTGAATTTCTAATGCATATATTTCTAATAATTGAGTTCCCTTTTTTAAATCATCTTCACCATCATCAGTCTTAAACAGTTATTAAAAAATTTTCATAAACATTTTAATTTAGTGCAACATAACCATATGTGTGAAAACATATATTACTTTACCTGACAACTTTGATGAAGTTGTTTCAATATCTTTGCTAGTTTATTAAAATCTGACCTATCAAAATACAATTTTCCTAATTTAGTATTGGTTTTGAACCACAACCTATCATTCTTTGCATCTTTTAAAGCATCCAATGTAGTTTCATAAAAGTCTTGAAGCAATTCCATCTACAAAAATTAATTGCAATATTTTTTACTTTGTGTTTGTTAGCAAAATAATAGTTTCAGTAAAAACTAACATTTTTTGATGTACTAATATAATCTAAAATTGAATTAATAGATTTTTCTGAATGATTTCTTGTTACAGCACTCTTTATGTACGTGAGTAACTGTTTATACCTAGTCATCATTTCCTTGTAATTACCCTATAATAAATAGTGTAAAATAAATATTATTATTAACAAATTTCTTATATTACTATGTTATTTATTAAATATATATGTATGTATATATATATATATATATATATATATATATATATAACTAATATATATCAGTTTTATTCCCTTACAAGTTTAAAGTTAATTTTAATCATCTGCTTAAGAGCTTTAAATCCCCATTCTCCTTTATCTCCTTCCAAATCCAAAACTTTTTGAAAACTCTGCAAGGCTGCTTTGGGATCATCTTCCTTTAAGGACTTACTGTTATAGTATTGATTCTCTAAATCGACATCAGGTTCTGAATTTGAATCTTCTGAATATTCCTAAATTTATAATCATGTTGTATATTATAAAATTTGTAAATACATATTTTATATTACTATATATATACTTATAATAAAAGAAATTCACAACCTAACCTAAAATCATTAATCATTATTACTCGATCTTCAGCATATTAAAAAAAAATAAACATGAAATATTTATTTACCAAACCATAATCTTCTTCTTCACACATAAAATCATCCTCCCCATCAGACATTTTCAATTACAATGACTTCAATCAAATAACAAAAATGAATTTATATTAAAATAAAAGTTGAAAACGACAATTTACTAATGAATACTATCCAATAAACACTTTCCAAGCTGTACTTAACCTTATTTCCTTTTTTTGTTTTGGTTCAAATATGTGTTTCCCAACTTGTAAAATAATAAAATGAAATATAATATTTAACCGAAACTTCTTTGACATACAGTATAAAACAATGTTTATAATAGAAAGTAATAACATTTGTACAAAACTAATTTCACTCAGCAGAACGCTACTAGAGCACCCATTTTTGTTACCTACTTGTGTAGTTTCATTCTCTATATTATTGCCTTCTCAACTAGCCGGAAAATTTTCGAATTAGATAATTAAAAAATATATAGGTTTATATTTTTTTATTAACATAACTGAATTATTAATGTTATAATTTTATTTAAGATAGTTTTTAAATTATCAAATTTTTAATCCTGAATTTAAATATTCATAACATTTTATATATAATTCAAATTAAAAAATTACTTAAAAGTAAATTATATTAATGTTATACAATTTGTACATTATTTAATATACTTTACATTTAAAAAAATATACTTTAACAATAACATATAGTACATGCCGGAACATTTTATACTTGCCGAACATGCACTTTCGTGTATAAATTGAACATACACTAATTTGTAAATGCATGAACATGCATTATCGTCGGTGAAGGCAAACATATATATTAAATTTAAAAAGTCTAATTATTATATATTATTATTATTATTAAATTAATTTTATTATTATTATTAAATTTAATTATTCAAAATAATAGTGATCTAATTTCTAATTAATTTAAAATAATTCAAATAACTATTCAAATAAATGATTAATATTTTATATGTTTAATATACAACTATACAGTGACTTAGAAATAATCGCATACATACATAAAATTAAGAATCAATAACTACTAGCTATATATATATATATTTATAAGGCAATTTTTATTAAAAATATTTATATCTATTTTATTACAAAAACGCTAAAATAAAAATCAATTCATTTTTTTATCTAACTGTTAATATTTCATTAATGATAAAAACAAATTAGTACACAAAATAAAAATATATGTATAATAAAAAGTATCTTAAATTATTTGGTTTAGTTAATATTTTTTCATTTATTTTCTTGATTATATAAAATTAAAATAATTTCATTATATTAATTTTAAATATTAATTTTTTTATTTAAAAAGATATAAAATAATCATTATTCCAAAATTCATTGACGATATATCAAAAACTAGCTTTTCAATAGCCAGTTTAAAGTTAGTGAAGTTAGTAATAGTAATAATTATAATAAATAAAACTACAAATTCAAAGGATTGGTAATTTTAAAGTAAAAGACATAGCATTTTTATTTATTTAAATATTTAAATATTCTTTGAATTATTAAAAATGTTAATTATTATTTGATTTTGTATAACATATTAAACTTGGCTTATTTATAATTTACTAAATGTAATTGCAGTATGCTTTACGTATTTAATAATTTCAACACTCATAGAATTTAAATCTAATGAGTTATTATAACCACGAAACAAAGCAAAAAGTTATAATTGATGCAGTCAGTATATCATATATTAATCTATTGATTATAGCATTTTCTACTATCAATAAACTTATGAATATAATTTTTATTAAAACATTTTTTTACATCTCCAGAGATGTAAATATTGAGTATTCTCATCCTCGCTTTGTTAGTAAAATTTTTATTTTTTTTTTCTGTTTTGTCAAATGGTATAAAAGGTGATTAGACAGGTGGCATGATTGTGGTAACTAGTTGTTAAAATAAAATGTAAATGCTTAATAATAAACATACAGTTATTTTATAAATACAAAGAAATAATTTAAGTCTATTTAAAAATATTATATCTTTTAATATTCAATAAATTTTAATTTTTCAAGCAACAATTTATTACTTGAACGCGAAATTAATAGATTAAACGATATATATAGTATACCTGAAAATGTTGCAAATAAAGAATATTACAAGGAAATAGTATGTAGTACAATATCTTAATAGTATGTATATAAATTATATTTATTAAAAAATTTTATATTTCCATTAGAAAGGTACCGTGTTTTTTACTTTATTACTTTTAATTTTTTTATTTTTAATTTTTTTATTTTTAATTTTTATTTTTACTAAATCAGTTGTATACTTTATAATAGAGTATAAAGTTAGTATAAATCACTTTCATGAAAAATAGATAAAAATTTTTTAAATATTATACATATATTTACAATATATGTATAAAAATATATGTATAAATATATGTATAAATAATATATAATATATTTATAATATATGTACAAATACAGTTATAAAAGTAGATCTTAATGTCTAAAAAATAAACGTTAACAATTTTATGCTCTATATTTTATATAAATGATATTGATATTTATTAAAATCAAATTACTTTGGCAGCAAAAATAAAAATACAGACAATTTTTGTAACTCATACTGAGAAAAATCTTTTATAAATAAAGAAATTCTTAATTGTGGTATTCTTATTTTAGAGCTGTTTTGCTATGCAAACCCTCATCCCCATATTCAATTTTATTTGTATCTCATTCACAAATCTATAACAAATACGATTACATAAAGCACTTATAGAAATTTATATTTTATAAAATTAATAAAAATGTGATAAAATTATATTTCTTATAGATTTCAGTATTCTGGAATTTACTAAAAAATATTAAAAACCATAATAAACTTATCACGATAAAAAATTGTTTTAATTAATGAGAAATTAAGTTTGTACATCAACGCGAAGAAAAATCATATACAAATTATGTATAATTGTTCAGGATTGAACTACCCAATAAAAAAATAAGAATTTATTGTTTGTTAAAATACGATTCCGATAAATCACATTTAGATTAAGGCGCAATATTCGAATTATACGTTACAAAAATTCACTGGAAATTTAGGCACGCACTTTGTCCGCATAGCAACAAAGGAAGCTTCTCGAAGTTATCAAAGCTTGCTTCCAGAGAATTCACTAAAGCCTCCAAGAATTTATAACACTAAATGTATGCAATCGTATTTAAGAAGCAACGAACGGAGAAGAAAACAGTCTTGTTGAATTACTCAGTGAAACTAGTGTCAGTAAAATCTTTGAAAGTCGAACTCGTCTGAAGGAATCCCTGCAAGGTATATTATTATTACTCTTCAAATGTTATTACCGCTGGCCAGCTATCAATATTATTTACATTGTCGCAAATCCCCGCCTAATTCTCGGGACCGTGATCCTGTCCATATCTATCATAATTATCGATAGAGCCCGGCCTAAAAACCCTCTGACTTGAGACAAACAAGAGAGGACGCCAATCCCAATAGTAGACCCCTACCTGAATCTCAATTAGTACTACGAGACAGTACCGGTCACACCACAATAAATTGGTTCTGATCAAACCACAAAGTGGCGACAGATTAGTAATAATCCCCACCACCGGTACAAGCCGAATATCACTCATTCAATTCACAAGTCGAGTCAAGCGTCTATCAGTCGCGAGCCGAAGCTCGCTTGATATTATTTGAGGATCACCGTAAGCGTCGAAGCTCCACGAGCCAACTAATGTCCAATGTGATTTAAGCACGACTCACACGATACATGACTATAAAATAAGACCCGAAATTGTTACCTAGCAAAGCTTGCATTCCCAGACGATGTTTCGACTTAATAATCAGCTGCCTAGTCACTACATTCAACAATTCTCACCATAATAAAGAATACCTACAATACTGTAATAACTACTTAAATAAAGGTCACTAAAACCAATTGTATTTACTCTGAGTTGATGCATTAACCTCTCACTTATCCCCCCTCCCCCCAACACCATTAAACCGGTGGTACGGTCTAATCCACCCACCGTGATCTGCGATCATATTGGTGGCTGGAATTCCAAACAATAATAATCTAAAAGTATTTAATGTAAGAAATAAACTTCATTTTCAATATCTTATAATATCAATTTTTTAGAAAATATTGTTTTTTACTCTATAAAATGTTTAAAAAGAAAAATGTTTTAACAAAATTATTTTATCATTCAAAATAGAAAAACAATTTTTAGTTTTCTATTATATCAGAAATTACAATTATACAATTTTTTATATATAGTAATATTTTAATCCTTTTTTATTTGGTAATAACGTGAAAACGAACGTAGTTCTTTTGTAAATGTATGCTACATCTATATCACTCAAAACTCATTAAACTTTACAAATATTTTGTGTACTAAAATAATAATATTCATAGTATTTTTATAGCATAATTTGCTATAAGAAAACAATATCACTGTTATAACGGCGATCATTTTACCAATCGTCATCCTTGAATCTTTGTAGACTGTCTTCTAGTCATTTATATATATATAACGATTATAGTAATAAATTAAAATTAGCCTAATACATTATCTCTATATGTAAATTATCTTTTTAACCTAAAACCTACTTACTAGTATTTACTTTTCTTGCAATTCATTAATAAAAGAAACAACATTCATTATCAAATATAAAAATCGATTTAACCACAGATTAAAAAAATGTGTTTTAAAAATTTGGCAATTATTATGGCATCTTTCTAAAATTATTAAATATAATAATTAATAAGACATTGCTATGTTAAAACAAGATTGTAGGTACATAAAGAGCATCGATACAAAATAGAATGTGTATGTGTTAAAATAATTTAAAAATATATTTAATCAAGTTATTTGATAAATATTAACAAATCCAATGTAACTATATTCTTTATTTTACATAACACATTAATATGGAAATAGTATCATACAAACAGTTAATGATTATTTAATAAAATTTATGAATTGCCTAGCTTAATTTTTTATGAATAACAAGTTTAAACGTACAAAAAATTAAGAATTTGATTGTCATATGTAATAAATAAATATTTTTCTTATCTCGCAACGTTGATTAAATATTGCTTTAGATTTATTATAACTTTATAGTTTATAGGAGAGTTTTATTACAAAAGCTAAATTAAATAGATCTATATTACTGTTTCGCAGTCCATATTTATTTTCACAAACATATGTTTCTTTCAATAATTATAATAAAAAATTTAAACTTGCATACAAATTCAAACAATTTACAAGATATACTTATATTTTCTATTTTCTTATTCAAGCGTACCTCTACATTGAACAAGACTTGATAATTTGTAGAAAAATGTATCTTTATATTATCATTACAATTTTAATAAAAATAATATGCCAATAATACTAATTACTATCTGCACAATCCGATAATAACTAATTCGTGTATCAACAAGCTGTACAATATTGCAGCGCCTGAACATTTATTCTATATCAACAAAAATGTACGTATTTATTAAAATTGTTCCTATTTTAAATAAAAGAAAAACATAACGATTCTATCGTCTATTTCTTACTTTTCCAAAGCAAATTTTCTTTTTTTTCTATTTCAACATATCATTTATCTTAGATTTTTTAAAAAATATTTTGTAAAAGTATTGAAATAGTAAGCATAAAATATTTATTATAATAAATGTAAACTATCGATATGTAAAATAAATATAAAAGTAATTCGAAAAAACTAAGAAGAAACTGAAAGATAAAAACTACATAAATTATTTTCGATTAGTAATTAAGAAATTCATAGAGTTATTGAAGTAAATTGAAATAAAAATAATTAAAAGTAAATTATTTATCTAAAATAATTTTAATTATAGGTTTAATGTAAGTAAATAATGTGTGTAATTTACCATTTGATTATTACTTTTTTAAAAATAGGTTTATTTTGTTGGGTATAGGTATAGTTTTTCTGTTGCAAATTTACAAATATATAAACTGATTATATTGTAATTATAAAGTGTCGCATCTTTGCTTGCGTAAATATAATCAACATTGTTAAATAATTAAAAATTTAAGTTTTTTCGAATAATTCATAAAAAACTAAATTCACAATTTCAAAAGGATAAATTTATTATTTTAAATAAATTCTAAGAGAATTATAAAAATCTTGATTCTTATAAAAGAGTTCCGTGATATAAAGAATGCATGCTAAAGGCATTCAAAAAATGCAACAATGGAATATATACTTGTAAATAATATTACACATGTATTTACAAACAAAAACTATTTTAAGCCGTTAAATAAATATATTTGTTTGGTAATGGTTACTTTATTTCGCATTATAATAAATATTGTAAAAACAATAATGACAAGAGAAGATCTATTAGACCAGCAACATTTTTAGAAGTTACAAGTATCTAACATTAATTGGGTATCATATGAATTCATTTTCTTAACTTAAAATAAATATTAAAAAAAATACATATTGTTAATATTTTGTTTTAAATTATACGTAGAGTAAAAATAATATTTATTATTTCGTAAAACAGAATATAAAAAATTTTTTATACAAAACACTTTTTTAATTAATGAACAAATAATAATAAAAAAGTATTCATATTTTTTATTTTTCTAAATTTAAATAATTTATGAAAAAATGTTTTTTATTTCGAAAAATTTCTTTAATTTTTTTTTGGGAAGAGGGAGGATATTTTTATTTTTATATTTATGTATGCAATAAAACATTTTCTCTTTTAAGTTATAATGATTAAAAAATATATCTACTTCCATACTACTCTATCGCATTCATATATGTGACTTAGGCAAGAATTAGAATCAGATTAATGAACATTCTGTATTTGTACTTTGTAAAAAGAGGAGTGGCAAAGATTAAGATTTTTCATTTTGAAGTTATTTTTGTTTTTTATAAAATTATAATATTCAGTAACTAAATAACCATAATAACAATTCATAAAAATTAATAAAATTTCTGAAATTTCAGTATCAGTGAATTAGATTGAATATAATGCATTATTATATTAATGCATTATTTTTATCTCATGGTAATTTTCATAAATTTTTAGTACTATTAAATACATTATTTTGTAATAATTTTAAAAACATAAAGTGAACAAAATTTATATCTATGAAAGTTTTTTAAGCAATCGTTAATAATAAAAAAAATTGATATATGAATATATACAAGAAGTAATGCTATTTAAATATTAAAAATTTAAATGAGAAATCACAGTGAGCTAACCTTACTTTCTAATATTTTATTAGATTAAATGATAAACTAATAAAAAAATATTAAAAATACATTATCTTAATTCACACAAAATAAGTATTTTATATTTATAATAGTATTATAAATAATTTTGATAATGTCATCTATTAATAAAATTCCAATTGCTCAAAAAAAATAAAAACTATTAATTTTTGAATGTATTTTATATAATTAATTTTGACTGACTAAATATTTGTTTATTTTACATATATAAACTTTATTCCTTACTGATACACCATTTCACAGAAATAAAAATTGAGATATTAATACTATATAGCTCAACAAATTATTTGTAGAATTAAAAAACTTGAAGAATGTATAAATGTATATAAAATTCTATTTTTTACTTTTCATTAAAAGGATTTTTATAAAAAAAAAATAAAAGTTGATTATATTCGATAAATATATTTATATCAAAGTATGGAACTAAATAAATATTTTATCTACAATTGATAATATAAAAAGAAATATCTTATATTATGAATACCAACGATATTTATGAAAAATAAGTGTTACCTAATAAAACCTGTAAGTCGTAAATTACACTGTGAACAGACAAGAACACGTGTCATGTAAGACTTTATTAGTTTAATCATTTTTCACTTAATAATACTCAATAATAATAATATTTTTCACTTTATTAAATTTTCTTTAATCATTTCTGTAGAATTTAGGATCCGTTATATTATATTACTATACATATAGTTAAATTTTGAGATATACCTTATTACAAAACAAAAAAAAATTTGAAACACATTTAAATATTGTATTCAATTACTTAATATATATTATTATAATAATATACAATTATTTATCAAATCACCAGTTATTCTTAAGCTACATTCAGTTTTTAAATATTATCAATATTATCTACTAAACTAATAACTATAATAATAACGATAATAATAATATTTTTGAATCCACTATACAATATTAATTTGATTGGTAGGATTGAAATTTTACTAAATCATTAGTGAATATATATATATATATATTTATATGCATAAAAGATATAAAAGATTGACGTTATCAAGATTAATGTAGTGTATTTTTCTACAAAATTAAGTTTAATATCTTAATAACACATATTTATGAACCAAATGTAATTGGTTTTGTTTTGTGTAATGAATGCAGACTAGAAAATTAATAATTTTATTAAATAACTTGCAATTATAATACTTTAAAAAATTTTTTTTAATTATTATATTTAAATGAAATAAAATTATAATTATAATTTTTATTGATATTAATTTCATGTCTAACCACAAAATCAATGTTATTGTAGTTAAAAAAGTTGATAAATTTTTATTTTGTTTTACAAATTGTTTTGATAATATTGAATAAAAAAAATAATTAAAACATGAGCGGCTAATAAATTTGACGGTGAACATAATGATTTAGATAATAATATATACACAAAATAATAAAAAATATTGTGATGATTTTTTAAGCGTTTAAAAATATTTGTTATAAAATGAAGTTTAAAATAAGAGAACTTAAACTTATATTTTTAATAAATGATAGTACTGAAGGTTATAATTCAGAAATAAATAATTTAAGAAATGTTAAATATAGTTGTAACAAGATATTTTACAATTATATAAGATTCATTAATTAAACAGTAACTACATTTATATATAACTTTTATTAAACTATTATAATGAATTTGACCAAATATATAAATTAAAGTTATATTAGTAAAACATTGAATATGATATTCATTTTTAATCTGGTAATAAATTTAAAGAATACATATTTTAATAATAGAATTACCTAAAACTTACTTTTTTAGATAAATAAGATATTACTTATTTTGATGATTTATGAAAATTCTTATAAACTTAATCTATATTTCTAATCCACAAATCTGATAATATTCTGTTAATCACTTCATTGCTTCTTACTTGTTTAACCAAGTTTCTTATTTCTATTTTCTTCGTGAAAAACATTAGTTATTCCTGCAACATCTTTTGTAATTTGGAAATCAGCTCATGCTATTTTTATACCTTCATAAATGGCGATTTCAAAAACTTTTAAAAACTATTTTAAAAACTGCATTAGCTTCATTAAATTGAAAAATCTATAAGCATTATTATTTTTAAATTTTACAATTATAAATATATATTTAAAAAAAAATGCTATGGTTTATGATATTGATATTTATTTTAATATAGCAACATATGTTGCTTGTATGGATCAAATGCTTATCACACGACATAGTAAAGTTTGTAAGCAATCATAATTATAACCTCAGAAGGTTACTATAAAAGTGTATTAACATTAATTAATTCCACCAATTAAGTTTAATTATTACATTTTTAAATTTACATTAATGTATTATAGAGAAGTGGTTCCTATACTGATAATATGTATATTTTCAATGGTGTAGATGGTCAACTGGATACTGTAAAAAATTGTGAAATTACTCAGTCTTTTAAAACTTGCTTATTAATACACAAATATATTCAAGTTAAGCATCATTATTGTACAAAAACAAATGACTACTAATATAATTGAAAAGATATACAATACATATAAATTAGAAATATAATAATAATGTATTGTTTATTTTTCAATTAATATGAGAATTATATGAAAGGATATCTTTTTTTACAATTCATTTATTTCAATAATACCAAAAACAGGAAGAATCATTTAAATTATCCTTCATATTCTTTTACTGTAATTTAATTGAATAATCCAATAACAATATAGACATATAATTAAGATTAATTGATAAAATTATTTGTATTAACACTATGTGATTAAACATTTCTAATATGTAATTACATCATAAATTATGCAGTTGTCTTTTTTGTAGGGTTTAGCATTAAAGTAATTAAACATTTTTAAAAAAATTGGATTGTCGTTTATAAAATATTGACTCTATTAATTTTCAAAATATCTAATTTGATTACTTCCGTAATAAATTTTTGTTTTCTTTATTTTGTATTCAACATTTGTTGTAATGTCTATATATCTATGTATATATCTCTATTTTTTAAGTGTATAATTCAGTTTTTTATACATATTTTCTTTACTATACTTATTACTATATATTTACATTTATACAGATAATATATGCTATTGAAATATTTTTTAGTTGTACTCTAGAATAATTAATTTTCAATATTTATATAGTTTTTTTTAAGTAATGAAACAATGTATTATAACCTTTTTCTATTTTATTTATTAATTGTATTGTTTATAAAAATATCTAATATAAATGGTATATAATTTACATTATTTTCATTATTTAAAAAATTTCATCTTTATAACTAAAATATCATTTATAACGTTTTTCCTACATCTTTTTAACACTATATTCAAATTTTCAGATATTACATTGGATTTCTTAAAATAAAATTAATTTTATTTACTGCCGCCAAATAATAAATAGGATTATATCATAACGAAATATATACATAAAATTTTACCATACTTAATAAATGTAAATTTAATAAATCTAAATTTATTAAAGTTGTATTTTAGTTAGTTCACTTTAAAAAAAAGTATAAAATAAAAGCAAGCAAATTTGAGCAATATATTAATAATTAAAAAAATTAATTGAATTAGCGAAAAAGACTAATGTATGCAAGTAAACCTTAACTCCCTTATAAATAATGATTATGAGTACTGAAAACAATTTTGATAGTGAGAGTGGTGTTTTATTATAAAAGTTTTTGTAATAGTAGTAAAATTATTTACAAAAATTCCTTATTCTTTGTTCAAATTTAATATTACTAAACTAAAAATTACATCATTGTAATAAAATATTAACTAAAAATTTCATAATTAATATTAATTTAAAATAATCTCATTTAAAAATATCCATCAATTATAGATTTTAAAAATATATAGATTTTAAAAATACTCAGTTTGATTTTTAATATTTTACTAACATATTTTAAAAAATAATTTAAAATTTCGTAGAATATATAAAGTGATATAATTTTGAAAATTTAATTGACTGTATATTGAATATTACAAAATGCCTTTACTTAGTAATAAACATTGTCAATAAGCATAGTCAATAACCATTCTTGACCGAGTTAAATAGTAAAGAAAATGTAAAAATTTTAGTTACCGAACTGGTGCATTTTTTTTCTTAACTTCCAGTGTAGTCATTTCAATTCATCCTACATATAGAATATAATTAATTGAAGAATAGAAAATAGCAGTTTAATGCATAAACTAAAATATGCTTATATTTAAATAGAATATATAAAAAATTGAATCAATTATATACTTGTATAAATGAGATGTTATATGAATTGATAATAAATCTTCGGACACTTAAAATAATTTGATAACATATATATTTAAAACATATTTTCAAAATTTATATCAAAATTTTCCTTTATACTCCTAGTAAATATATGTATATATATTCTATGCATGTTAATTTTTTGGTTTGTTTATATTTTATTATTGTATAAAACTACTTAACTATTTTGAACCAATAAATTAATTTTTTATAGAAATGATTTCTTGTAAACTATAATATCAAATATTTTATATAGCGTTATATTATTTTATATCATATGAAAATAACTGTTTTATATAATTTCACGTACCTACTCCAAATATGACATTATTATAGTTCTTTCAATATATATGAAAATATTACCTTTTTCATATTATTTTAAGTATGCTAAAAATTATTATATTTTGTTACTTTTTAAAAATTGAACGTGGGTACATTTTTTTTAATTATATTTATAATTGTATTAGTTAATTTTATCATGTATTTCTATACGAAACCATTTAGTTCAAAACATGTATGTAAAAATTGTTAAATATATAGCTTATATATTAACTAAATCCTTAAAGTTATATTGATTTGTAAATAAATTCTAATTTTGTCTATTTACTATAATTACAATACAATACAAATTTTTGTTTGTATATTGAGAAGAACATTAAACTTACTTGTATATTTTTCTCTATTTGTTGTATTTGCTTTTTAGATAATTTTATTTTATAATTTTTAAACTACTAAAATTACATTAGATACTTGATGCGCAAAAATATAATTCATTTAATTATTCTATATTAATCTTCCTTTGAGTAAGAAATTGTAGGAATTTTAATTTTAAATTTTAATTGAAAAAAAATTAAAGTAAATAGTTTATTGTATATATTTATACCTAATATTATACTTATGTTTTTTTAGAATGTTTTAGGAACTTAAAAAGCTACATACAATAATAAGCATGGATTATGTAAATTAATTCAGAACTATAAATAAATAGGTAAGGCATGATTCAAAAATGAAATTATGCATCAAGTATTAGATAGTGTCGGGAACATTATTGATCATCGATTAAAGCATAGAAGTTTTAGAATTTGAATTATAATAGAGTGCATTAAAATAATTTACAACTACGTAACAGAATAATTTATTCTAATGATTAATAACAAATTCCAAGAAACAGGTGAGCTTTTATAGAGATGGTTCACAATAGATCAAAAGGAAAAAAGAGAGAACCCATAGTTACGTTATTACATTTATTGAACGTCATTCGTACGTACGTACATTTGATATCCGTCAATACGTACGTACATTTGATAATGTAATTCGTTAGCTAGCAATGTTATAAAAGTTCTGTGAACAGGTTAGGCGAAGAATTAAATTGTAGGGGTTGTAGATCGTCGAAATTCGTAATGCTCCACAATACAAAAATGGAACGAGGCCATTGCTCGGCATATTATTTAGCGGTATCCAGCGACGGTTACATTAATTTAACGGTTTTTAAACAGTTTCAAGATTCAAATTTGCACTACAGACAGCACGTGCTCCTACAATCGCTCGTCAATCGGATTACATGACGCTCCCATGGGTCCCCCCTGGGAGTTTATACAACTCGTTAGTGGACGCACATACTTGGTGTCTCTCTCGTGCGCACGGTCATTGCAGCCAAACGATCCGTCGCCATTCGAGAGCTCAGCGCCTGCGTACAGCTTGTTTACAACTGCGAAGCTCACTGTACACATATGACCTTTTCAAGATGGATACGAGCGCCCGTCATTTTATTGCTTAGTGTAAGCGCAAAGCCAATATAACCAGCCGTCAGTCGGTGTTTCGTGGGAGTGATCGGAATTAGGCCCGCGTGTGTGCGTGCCGCGTGTGAAGTCCCTCGACAGTCAATAAACTCCTGTTTCCTTACTGAACGGCAGAAACTTTATCAATTGTCCTCGTGAGTACAGAAAGAAAGCAAAGGGCTGTCTTTGTTTTTAGAGCGCTTTGACGAACATACAGTGTTTGACGCAAGAGTGGAGCTACAAAGGAGCGACCACAAGACGACAACGTGTTTCAAGGAGCAAACCTCAAAAAATCTGAAACGCCACTGCAAGTCAACAACCAACTGCGGCCTTCGCTCGTGCTGCTCCTTCGGCCTCCCCTCTGTCGTCGATACAATTTGGTGAGCAAGAACATGCGTGTTTACGTATTGAAAGCTCGAATATAGTAAGAAGGATAACGTGTTTGCGATACCTAGCGCCTACGTTCAGTGACACCGAGCAATAACGATAACAGCAGTCGCCTCCGCCGTTGTGTTTACTAGACACTTAGCCCGTCGAATCGGCGCCTATTGCGCACATGAGTTGGCCTAGCCTTGAGTCACGTTTGCAAGGAGTAGCAACCACGGGATGTTGTTAGCGGAGTCTAAACTCTCCCCGAAGCTGTCCGATCAAGCAGGGACACGTATAAGCGCTGTCTAGGGCGCGGTGAAAAAGACAAAGCAAGAAAAAAAGAACTAGAGTTAAATAGCTGCGAAGCAGAATAACGATAAATACGAGAGGAGCAGAGGAGACGTAAAGAAGGGTGCGCGCATGTGAGAAAAAACGAACTTGGAAAACAAAGAAGGAAAGAAAGTACGCACGAACGAAGGAAGGAAAGGGAGAAGGAAACTGCGACCCTTACGACACGTGCTCATCGCATCGTCATTGTACCTGACATGTTTCCAAGTATACAGATTTCCAAATCATCTATTCGCAGCCTATAGAATTGAATCGCTGTTTTGTTTCACTCTCTACCTAAACAACAACAATAACATCATGTCGTCTCTGTTGCCATCACAATCACCAGGAGCTGTTGTGTTGGCAGCTCATATTAAGAAACTCAAGACTCTTAAGAAAAAGTTCTTTGTACTAAGAGCTGAAACTCTAGGCCATCCAGCCTGTTTAGAGTACTATGATAGTAAAAAGAAATATGAGAGCAAGCAGCCACCTAAGCGTAGTATCTCCGTATGCAGCTGCTTTAATATCAATAAGCGCAGGGATACCAAACATAAGCACGTTATAGCCCTCTATACCAAGGATGACTGTTTTTGCTTGGTACTTGATCATGAAAAAGATCTGGAAGAGTGGCTCAATGCGCTCTTGCTGTTACAGAATGGTGATCAACCAGATGGAGAACAGCCAAGACCAACATTTGGTATTATTCAATTTTTAGATGTAACAACTTGTTTAATATTGAGGTTTTCTGTTTGTATTTTAAAATCATATTATTTGCTTGTATTCAGAACACATTTGGCAAGTTAGTATGCAGAAGAAAGGACTTGGCGAACGAAAAAATATTAATGGACCTTATAGACTATGTCTTACGGATCGTGTTTTAAGTCTAGTTAAGCTAGGAGCTGATGATAAATCTGATTCCATCGAATTTTCTGTAAGTTTTATTATTTATACCAATTTCAATTATTCACCTTTATGTTCCTTACTTTCAATAGTTGAGTTGTATAAGACGGTCTGGATGTATGGACCGTATCTTTTATATGGAAGTAGGACGTTCTGCTGTTACTGGTGGTGGGGAGTTTTGGATGGAGGTTGAGGATAACAATATAGCACAAAATATGCATCATGCCATCAACAATGCTATGACTAATTCAAGTTCTGTAAAAGATGATGGCCCTCGGCAAAGAATGCGCAGTTCTTCTGCCAATGAAGCAAGTAAACCAATTTCTGTTCTTCAAAGAAGACATACTGCACAAAAATTACATAGTTTCTCACCCTTGGGTAAGTTTTCTAAGAATATATTTTATATTTAGTATTTGAGTATTGTTTCAGTATCAGTAATTGTTAAGTTAATCATTGAATAATAACTCATCAAGCATTCACTGTATAACTTTAAATTGATGTATGTCATATTATCTTAAATATCTACTAAGTCATATAAATCATCAGTAATATATAATAAATCATTTAAACATTTCATAACAAAATATAAAAATTGATTTTTTCATATGTAAGTTGCTTAAGAATATAATTTACATATATAACATTTTTATTTATTTGAAATACTTTTTGTTATTACTAATATATTAATATTAATAATAAAATAATAATTAGACTAACTTAATTTTTATATTAAATAAGAAAAATAAGTGAAATGTGATATTCCTCATGTACCTTTTTGAAGGTACAAAGAATGTGGTTATAAATTGATATAAAGTAAGCTTCTGAATAACACACATGGGTTGCGGGCTTTACAGAAGAACAGAGGATGCACAAGGAACAAGTGGAACCATTACAAGAACAGAACGTCACAGCATCTGCCCCCTCACAGAGTAGTCAATCAAAGACTACCTCTACTTCCAATACACATATGGGTCTGTTCTATCACAGTAGTTGTACGCTTTTTCTATTCTCTTTTTCTTATGCTGGTGCAACCTTTTACATTTGGACAGAAAAATTAATTAAATTAATATGTTAAAATATGTACTATTCATGTAGAGAGAAATCATATACTTATTTTAAAATATTTGTTTTTTGTTAAAACATATTTCATTTTTTATTACATATCTGTCTATGTGAAATATTAAATTTTTTATAGAGTACAAATTATAACAAATAAATGAAATTGTAAACTTATTTTTATTTTTAAATGAATTCCATTCAATTCTTTATCACCCCCATGCTAGTAATTAGATGTGAAAAGTTTTTTTAAATGCTTTTGCTACTTGCTATAATTTTGTATTTAAATTCAAATTTAAATGTTATCCGCTGGTTGCTTACCCCATTTCGTATACTCTTTAAAAGTATTATTTTAGGTTTTATATTGTTCAAAATCATTGAAATCTTATAAATTTAATAATATATATCTCAATTTTGATGATTATGTATTTACAAATTTAAGAAATTTTAGATATAAAATATTTACATAGTGAGTTTTCAGACACAGTAGCATTTGAGAACAAAAAGCGTATATAATGTGTTTTGGAATATTAGAATTATAATCACTGATGATTATAACTCAAAAAAAGAATATGATTATTTTGCTGATAAAATTGTTTGGGTGGCAGATGATTTCTAATATTAAAAAGTTAAATAGTTTTAGAGATCTTAATACTTATATAGAGTGATAATAATAAAAACAAATAACTGAAAATATAAAGATATACAGAGGAAATTAAAGCATATAGAAAATTTGTATGCCAAAAGTAAACGGGAGAATGAGGGTTGTGGTATAAATTTGCAGTTGCCGTTGGTCTAAACGAGAAAAGAATCGTGGGCACAATCATCTGTACTAAAAGCGGCGCTGTCATTACGAATACACGTCGACATTCGGTAGCAAGTCATCCACTCCCTTACAACAATAACAATATTTCCCAATTCATTTATACCAATACAACATCGTCATCGAGTACAACAAGCACTACCACAACCGCGACAATATCCCATCAGAGAACCCTGTCGCTGCCCCTAGCCGCTGTTATCAATCAAATGCAATCATCTAAAAGACCCGTGTTACGCTGTATGTATTTTCAGTTTCTCTTTTTCTCATGCTCTCTCGCATCAGATGAAATTCTTGATCTCCCGTCATACTGTTAACAAATAAAATGTTAAATCAGTGCTTTTTATCAACGATTAAACAACTGTTTTATTCTTATGTATAACAGTGTATATATCCCAAAAAGTGCAGTGCAATCCTGTGATGAACTTTCGGTAAACTTCATACCAGGAATCTTCCTCTGGGGTATCACTTTAATGTTGCTTGCATGCCGTGATATTCGCACATGCTTTTAGTTTCACTTTGTTCTCTAACGACATTAAATTTCTTGATACGAGTTATATATGTATGTGTGTGCGTGCTGGTGTGTAATACGATGTGTGTGCGCGCGCGGTATACGCAATATTATGTTTATGATTCAACTATAAAGCGTACGAACATGTTTTTTCTCCCTCCATTTTCTTTATTGACAGGATTTTTTATCTGTTGTAAGTTTATTGTTAGATTCTATATACTATTATTTATGTTTAGTTTCATTAAACGCTAATGTTTTATATTGGACATATATGTATATATTATATTTATGTCGATAAATTTTATTTACTTTATATATGCTTTCCGCGTGTATGAGCGTGAGTATATATATATAGACATGTTTTTAATTCGAGTAACAATTTTTAGGAAAATGACAAAATTACTATTTCATTTCCGACTTTACTTTTCAAGCCATATTTATTATATCTTTATAAGTACTTAAAAATAGACTTTTATGTAAATATGCAAAATTCAATTTATTAGCACTGTCACTCAATTTGATATATAATACTTTTAAGTTAATAAAATATCATTAAATGCCGAACCAAGGCAACGAGATGACAACGTAATACCTTTTATGTACTTCTTGAGCACTTGAAGCAATATCAATACGTTCAAATGATTTTATTGTGCATACATATATGTATATAACTGTATCTTCTTGTCTTTATTTTTCATTAACAGTGTAATAACAAGATACAAAACCTTAATACCAGCGTGCCTGTACATCATTTATATATATCGTCTAAATATGCCGTGTGTAATACTAAAATTATTATAATGAAAAAGTAAACCTTCCACTAACATTTAATCGTATCGGATATAATGGTATTGGCTTTGAAAAAAAGTTTTGCACTTTATGTATGGGATTACGTTTCACCATCGCAAAAAAATTTTTACGTTATTTGCCTATGAAATCTTCAATTTAACTTTTTTTCAGGTGTACCAGCGGTACGAGACAGGTGTGACAGCTTACCTTCAAGAGCACGGACGACGAGTGAAGGCAACCCAAGCAATATCAGCGCAATGACTATTATCGCTGTTCAGCAACAACATCACCACCACCATCAACAACAACAGCAACAACAGCAGCAGTACTCAAGAGCTGGCCACTTGACATCTCATGTACCTCGACCCCATTCTATGCACAGCCGAGTAATGTCTTATTCACCTCCAGTCGTTTCCATACCTATCAATCCAGCTTCGGCTGCATGCTCCTCCCTCTCGATGGATGATGCTTCTGAAAATATGGAGGAAGGAGTGATATCAAAATATGGACATTCACTCACACCCGACGAGCCTGTTATACTTGAGGAAAACAGCGACGACTATGTACCTTGGTCTGCCAACCACCAGCAGAAGTACTCACCTAATTTCAAGTCTTGCTCTCCCTCACAAGTGAGTTGAAGGAAACCCATCATGCATTGAAATTGTACTAATCTACTTGTTATAGAAGCATATTTAATTAGCATGTATTTAATGTAACAATTGATCTGCAAAAGCATACTATTTGCATTATCTTCTTTAAATGATCATTTAGATAAAGAAAAATTTAAATCTAGTAAAATAACTTAAATAAATCTATTCTTGTAGACATTTAATTTTTTAATAATATATTCTATAATTTGAATTTTCAATTTTGTACAGTAACATTAAAACGTAAAGTTTATTTTTAATATTGATAACAAATTTTCTTTCATTGAATATATTTATGTAAACGTTTATATATTAAAAAAGTATTTTTATGATAAATTTTAAAAATAAAACTTAATTTGTTTTATATTTTATATCGATATTGTATATTTTTTAATTTGTTTTTTTTTCTATTATAAATAGATTATAAATTAGAGAATTTATTAATGAAAATATTTTAAAATTATTATTCTTTCTTTACTAAATATACTTGCATAGGAAATAATTCTTTAATAATCAAAGATAATCAACTACCTATAAATATAAGTAAAATAAAAATATTGGGAATGTTCTTGCAATTATTATTTTATAAATTATATTAATTTAGATTTTAATAAAGAATTGTATTGAATTATATATAAAGACTGATTTTACAAGAAACTCAATAATGTTGATAACTTCGCTAACTTCTACAGCGGTAATACCATATTTTTAATATAATAAATATTTAATAACCATTATTAATGGAAATATTTCTTGATTACTACAGCAGAGTTCCTATGTTGAGATGTACAGCCCCTGCAGCTCTAGCCCCAGCCGAGGAGTATACATGCCTATGAGCCCAGCCACATGTATCCACTCACACTCCCGTGCTTCATCGCTTGTTGAAGAGGGTGGTACTTTGCCTGATGGTTATGTGTCTATGGCTCCTGTAGGTGATGATGGCTACGTCGATATGGATCCTGTCCACAACCACAATGGCCATTTCCCTGACGATATATCTCAACATGGAGGCAGTAGTTGTTCCGTTACTTCTGGCACGCCAAGCACGGATCTACGCTTCTCTGAGTATCATCTGGACAAAGTTACCAGTTTTCTAACACCTGGAGAAGATCTACAAGCGAGACCAACTAGAGCTTACTCTGTGGGATCAAGGCCAGAGCAAGCCAATAGACACAGGAAAAACAGGTGAAACTATTTATTAATAGTTTTAGCAAAGAAACTTGCACAATTTTTGTCAAGTTTTGCTTTTATAACTCACTTAAGTGTAATTATTGTTATTATTATAATTATTACACAACTGCTATTGAACTTCATAATTAGCCAGCATATGGTGTCTATAACAAAATTAATCTGAAGATATATTTATAAGTTGAATAAACTTAATTATTTTAATGATAATTTTTTATTTATTATTTTAGTTTTTAATTATTAATTGTACAAAGGAAATGGTTCATAATATCAAAAATATAAAATAAAATTTAATCTCTAATTTCAGATTGGACATTACTCAACAAGATTCAAGCCGAGTACGAGCATTTTCTGTAGGAAGCAGATCTAAAAGACCTGAAATTGGGAGACTTGCTAAAGTTATTACTGCTCCACTAGTCGTTGGGATTGAAAATTCACACTCGAATAAGTCAAGCTCAGCACCTCTTTTATCAAGTTCATGGGGTCATAATTCTGGTTGTTCTATTACTTCTGAACGAATGGAAGATCTAATGGAGCTGGATTTCACTAGACCCAATGTTCCAGTTACGATTTCATCATCTCCTTCATATTCTCAATCGCAATCATATTCAACAGTCACTGATATCAGTTCCTATATTGACATGTCTCCTGGACAGCTGTCATTATCAATTATTGGTCCCTGTGTTGACATGAATGGACCAATCAAGGTAAGTAGTTTATATAAAATTAATAATTATTTTTCTCTCATAAGTACATTAATTAAATATACTATTAATTGATTATATGTAATACGTGCTGGGGCTTTCGTAAAATATTTACTAAAATGATTTTTGTTTTTGAACATTAACTCGATAAAAAAATGAAAATATAACAGATTTTAATAGTCAAATGAGAAATATTATTGTTTTTTGTTATAATTTAAATATCTGTTATCCATTTATGTTATTTAAAATATGATTCAATCATCGATTAATAACATTCACACGTATTAAAAATTTGTTTTATATAATTAAATCATCATTTATTATTTAACAACTATCATTACCAATATAATGTATGGTATAATATTATATAACTAATATATTTTATAATAAATTGAGTGTTAAAATAATAGAATGGATAATGCAGTATTTAAATAGATTTATCAATTTTTTTTTTAAATTAATACTTTTTTATTTATATATCAATTATTTTTATTATCAATTATTTTTATCAATTCATATTCATTACATATTTTGAAATTTAACAAAAACTTAATAATAAATCTATGTAAATTGACATCGTTAAGTTATATATTATTCTTGCTTTCACAGATAAATCGAAATAGCAGCAACAACAATAACAACAATAACAATAATAATAACAATAACAATATTACTACTGCCAATCATAACCACAATCACAATCATTCTTTGGTAATCTCTACTCATAAACCAGTTATAACTCAGATTTCGTCGATGTTGAAACCTGTTGAAGAAACGGAATCGTCGTATGTGAGAATGAATGGGCCTATAGAAGATTGGTCTCATTTACGAATAAGTCCAAGGCAAATACCGTCACCGTGTCATGATGATTATACGCAAATGAATGGACCACCTGGAATTACCAGAACAGCTCCAATGGACCTACCTCAACCACGGCGGCCACCAGAGGGTTACGTAGAGATGTCTTTCAAAGCTAAACTCAGTTTTGAGCAAGACTATATCAACATGAGCACAGGTCTTGGACGTAACCATCGAAGACACCATAACAATCGCAAAAAAAAAACTTCTCTACCTATTGCGATTCAGGCAGGAAGTAAATCTTCAAAGACTCCGAACTTTCTACCGCTTAATGGTAGTCCGACCTCTGACAGTTTAGCAAGTACTCCGGCTTCGCCGCCTCATGCCACTCCTACGGGTTCCACTGCCACAATATTTCCATTTTCGCTCAACAGTCCGCAGTCGCCCATTAAACCGTTCACAATGTCGCAGGTCGACGATGATAAGTCTTCTTCCATAGTGGAAATTTCAAATCAAAACGCAAAGAGTGATTGTGGCACCGTACTACCAGCGACAAGGAAAATTTCAGCACCAAGTCCATTACCTGGGGTTGATGGCTGCCCCTCCTCAAAGAAAGCCCATGATAACTTGGATAATTATACGTCTTCGAATTCGATTACGAGGTATTTATGATTTTCATCTCACATTGCTGTTTCTAAGTTTTATAATTTAGCCCTATGTTATATTCATTATAAATATTTAATATATGTTTAAAAATAATTCATATATGATTTTTTAAATAAATCTAAATATACCATAGTTTGTTTCATTATATAAATGTGTATTAAAATTTATAAAAACAAGCTTTTGCTTAGAAATATAATCATAACACATTTTCAATTATACATTATGTATAATTGATGTTTAAAAAAAGTATTATACATATAATTTTATAATTGTACATCAATATTTTTCTTTTATAAATTTATTAATTAATATAACGTGGGTGCAAAAAATAGTAACCATATTTGTTACTTCCATCATAAATTGAAAACCTACACAATTTGTATTTTCAGTATTTAAGGATAATTATAAATTGAATTAAAAATTTTAATTTATTTAATCATATATTTAAAAAATATGTAAAGTAAAGGCATATTTTAAGAAAATTTGTGTAATTAAAATTTTTTGATTTTCTGTCAATAATTAAATAATTATGTGTAGTTTCATATTAAAAATATATCAAAATATATTAAAAAAATTTTTCTTATATAATTACAACATAATAGAATATTGAAAATGTACTTAAAAGTTTTGTCCTAAATTAATTATCATTTTGCTTGTCAGGCACGTGAGTGGTGTGGTCCACAATGAATCTATCCGACTCGTATCGAATTCAATAGGCTTAATCCAAGAACCGGTGATTCCGCTCAGTCCGATTACGAAGAAATTATCGGACTTGACGGTATCAAAACCGCGACTCGTAACCGCTTCGCCGACGACAAGTCCCACGCCTTCTGGGTTCAAACCAAAGACTCTCGAGGACGTGATGCCAGCTGTAATCCTGACGCCTACAGCCAATCCCTTGGATAGCGAAGGTTATGAAAAGCTACAACCTGGTGCGACGCTCCTGCATTATGCAAGTCTTGATCTACCTGAAATTGCCGGAGCTCCTCCAGTTTCGCCGACTCCAATGCAAGAAGGTTTCAACTACGCAGAGATTGATTTTGCCAAACTCAAACAAAACTAGAATTATGCAGACACATTTATATAGAGATACCGCCGAATTTCTTATGTGTTATTGGTGCTTGACATTGTTTCGATCTTTTTGTCGTAAACAATCAGTCGAAGATAACGATTGCGCCTTGTAAATAGAAAAATCATGTATGTATCTTATAAGAAAAGAAACAACCAAGCTTAAATGATTCATCATGTATACATACGAAACGTTTAATATACATATATAAATATAATATTAATAATTAATAAACGCGTAGTACACGATTTCTTGTTTGATTTTACTGCATTATAAACTGTTATTCTCTTGATCTTCCCACATAACCATTTTGCTTGGTAATCGTTGAAAATAAATTTGAAGATTATTTATTTTACAAGTTTTGAAATAATTTTAAGGATAAATAAAAGGCAATTTAACTGTCAATCTTGTCATATTTATTTAAAGCATATGCAAAATATTTTGTTTAATACATACATACAATTTTAACAATTTTAAATCAATATTTAAAATATAGAGTTGATGATTCATCATTTGGAAATTTTCTAAATTTACTTTTAACATATTTTATTCTTAAAAAATCATCAGATATGATGAATCACCTTATGCAAAATAAAAATATATGAATTCTACGATATATAGAAATTAACAAACAAAAAATAATAACTACATACTTAATCGATTAAAATTATTTTAATAATAGTTACTTCCACCAGAAATTTTACTTTTATAATTATTAAAAAATTGCTCTTAAGCAATAGTAATCAGTGAATCTATACAAAGTAAACTGTTTTGTATTTGCAGATATTAAGTTAAAATAAAAATGTCTTGCCATTAGCATTATTTATACAGGAAATTAAATACATATGTATTTTTTTTCTATGAAATTACTTCTGGTCAAAATGGTATAGACATATCAAAATTAACAAATTGTAAAAGGAATGAACGAGTATGTAACTTAATGATGTTTATTTAAACTTTTAGATAAGGACATATTTTGACTTTGTATTAAGTTAAAAAAAAATATATATAAGTGTATCTATTATAGATACCAATAATTAAAGGATTAAATCTATATTATATAGCATTATAAAATATTTCATATGTTCGAAAAGAATTTCTAATTGATACAAACAATTTCTTTTCAAACTTTCATTTAATCATTTACGATATTCATTTCATTTTAAAAATAAAAATGTTTAGAAAATTCATTTTTAGAATAATATATATCATAAATTTGTTATAATATATTTACAACTTACTAGTTACTACAAAATGATTACCCAGAAAAACTTTCTTTTTTTTAAATTAATCTTCATTAATTATTATATATATAAATAATATATTATGCAATAATAGGAATTTTATTTATATATTTATTTATACATTTAATTAATATGAATATATTTAATTAGTTAGATTAACTTTTTATTGTAGTATTGCGAAACTGAGTAAATAGCTAATAACTCTTGCATTTTATTTAACCCACATATTTCAGTTATTATTTACTACTATAGTAACAAAGATGTAGATTGGAATATTTTGAAATAATATCCATTTCAAAAATTAAAAAAAAAAATATTTCTGAGGTATCGTATAAATTATTTAACTAGCGAGTTGCAGTCTAAAGTAAATGTAAAATTTTAATGTTCTCGAAATTCAAAAACAACTTTGTAAAATCAATTTTTTTACATACCTATTCAAGTTAATTCATTATCTATAATTTACAATTTCATAACATGATATCAAAATATAAATTTAAAAATACTCGATTATAATATTGATTTCATGTAAATTATCTAATCCTAACTAACTATTGATGATTTTGAGGTAATAAACTTCACATAATTAACTATCACCTTCAATTTTATATGCTGCACGATATTTTAATTTCTCTTCAGGTGCCATATTTTCCCAAATATCATATAAATATTTTCGCACCTGCTCATCTGTTGTATCCAAGTATTGTTCTTTTACTGTAAAGAAATTTCTTTCAACATACACTTCAAAATCTGGTGGTTGTAACTTATTTATCATTTTGGTAATACGTTTTTGCTTTTGTATCGCAATTGTTCGTATATCATCCTCATTTGAAGGTGAAACCGGTGGAGTTTCTAAATTTAAATTACTTTCTTCTTCCAAATTACCTGTATTTGTACTCACTTTTAATTCGTTATTTGAATCAGTTTGTTTAAAAAACTGAAAATCAAAATTTCTTATTATTACCTAATATAGTTAAAATTTCAGACAGTACAGGATTTTGTGTCGTTTACTTTTTTTTTGTTCATACTGTCTTCTTCTTTACGTTTTCTTTTTCTATTAACACTATTACTTTTTGAAATATTATTTGTTAAGTCTTTTAACTGTGGTTTGAAATTATCTAACGCAGTCATGTCAAGTTCATAAAGAACATCCATAGCTTCTGCAACTGCCTTTTGCCATGTACCAAAAATATTTGGTTTAACATATAAAGCTGCAGCAAATTTAGGTTCTTTTTTTCGTATTATATCAGTAATAAGATTTGCTCGTTTACGAAAATCTTCAATTCCATAAAAAGGAATCATATGATGAGATGGTATCCAACTATGTCTTCCATTATCATTGAAAAAATGAACATGAATCATATGTGTCTTGGATTTACCAATAGCTACAAATGAATAGTATTTTTTCTTTTATAATTTTAATAAATAATATTATACAAGTATAATTTAATAATTTGAATTAAACTTACTTTGAACTTTTTGAAATACCATTAATGAATTAGGATCAAATGTTATCATACAGGGCCAAAAAGGATAAATACTCATACGAGCCCAAGCTAATTGGCCTATTTCCCATAAACTATTTTTTAGTACATTTTCAGAAGTCATGGAGTCATTTAAATTGCTTGAGTATCTTAAAATACTTTTTTCTTCTTCGCCATCATTGCTTTCATCCATTGATGGAAATTCATCATCCTTAAAAGATACGTATTATTTTATATAACTTCATGTACATGTTAATTTTGAAGTAAAAATATATAACTAAACTATATTTTAAAAAATAGAATATAAAATATATTATATTTATTTAATTTAAATATCTTATATCATAGGCATTATATATTTACTTCGGTGAATTTTAGGTTATAGTATATTTATAAAAAAGTTTACCAGTTCGATATTTTCTTTCTCTTCTTTCAAAGCATTTTCATTGATTGATTCGCTTTCTTTACATTCCATGATTTAATCAATAACAAGTAATTAATAAATATGATTTGATTTATAGTTTAGCTTATTTTCTTGCTATGGAATATATTAAAGTTGACATCGACGTCAACAAATAAGATATCAGGCGGGATAACTACGCGCGCTTTCTTGGCAACTGATACGTAAGACGCATGCGTAACTCCGTATTTACATATTACCTGTAACTTACGAACATTTTTACAACTGTGCACTTTGCATTCAAAATATTTCAGGTTATTTGTTGTTTTTTTATTGAATGATAAGAACAAAACTAAGCTAATAAAACACCATAATGGTGTGGAATCAAATTCAAGCATAAAAAAGAGAGGTATCTAACAATATACTTTATATATGCTAACATTTTATTTTTAGATTTTTTATTTAAACAGGAATTAACAAATATTTTTAATTCAATTTTTTTCATTTGAAATGTAGAGAGTTATTATTAATGTTGATATAACAATGTAAGATTTAAATATTTATATTATAATTTAAAAGTAATATTAATCAAAATTAATTATTTAAAAATTATTAAATTAATTATAAAGAATAAAAAAGTATAATAAAACGTAAAGAAAATAATGTCTAATTAAATGAAAAAACATACATATAAATTAAACAATTTCTCAAATAACATTGTAATTAATATTCTAAATAATATATATTTATAAATATCATTTTTATATTCATAGTTTTTATCAATATGTATTTTATTAGTTTTTGATAGACAAATAGAAATTATATTTTTGGAATGATTCAAATACATTTCGAACTTCGATTATTTTCATTAACTGGGATGAACAAATAGAGCAAATTTTTAATATTTTAAAATAAGAAATATAATTGTGTTATTATACAATAAAGATTTTGTATTACATATTTATATGTATTACATTATTTTATAAAAATTTTATATTACAAATTTACTCTATTTGTTCATCCCAGTTAATGAAAATAATCGAGGTTCGAAATGTATTTGAATCATTCCAAAAATATAATTTTATAACCTTAGTCATTCAACTTTTATCATACACACACTCACACACACATTCATATATATATATATATATGATATGCCTAATATTATAATTATAGTTATATTAATTAGAGTTAAATCAATAGAATACAATTAATTAATCATTTATTCAAAATATTGATATATTAACAAATATCAAAAACTTACAAAATAATTTTGAAATAAAATAATAAAATAATAATAAAAAAATGTTTAAATAAAATTTTGTTTGTTTCTTAAATTATTTGCATTATACTTTTTTAAAAAAGAATTAAATAATCCATCTATCAATGTGTTATATTTATCATTCATATAAATATTTAATATAGAAAATGCTTGATTAAACGAGCGTTTATTTTAAACAAATGAAGATTTCATTTTAATCCAAACTTTCTTTAAATGGAGTAAAAGTGGAACCAGCATATGAATCATCCTAAAAATATTCAAAATATTATTTTTTAAATTTATCAGTAACGTCTAAATTATTAAGTTTTTCTTTGTGCAGAAAAATCTTACTTGCACAAAATATCAATTGGTTAGAATTTTTAGACATACAATATAAATTAAATTATTATTGATATATATTTAAACATAAAAGTTCTCTCTAAAGTAAGATATATTTATGAGATATTGATGAATATTTTATATATTGCTCTTAATAAAAATGGATTCAACTAAGTAGTTGGATTAAAATAATTTTATACAAAATCAGTAAAAACATTTATTAGATTTTAATGTGACTTTGGTCATAAGAATGCATAAAATTACAATGACACAATTAACTTAACTTACACAGGCCCTCATACAGCTTGCATGCACATACGAACAATTTTATAAAACTATAAGGCACGTACGCTATTATTAGAAATTTATGTAAGCTGAAATTTTATTATAATATATATTTTTTTTTTATATAAGAAATCTTGCATTTCGCAACTTGCAAAAAAATAGAATATTTCAACTACTCTATAAATATTTGTTATTATACAGACATAGTGCCTTGTACAGTTTATACTGTGCAGTTTTTTTTTTATTAAACTAATAAAATTTTTTATAATTTTGAATCCTATAGAACAATGGAACTATAAAGAAATATTTTAATTTATACATAAATAATTCATTAAATATTTTGAAAAAAAACTGAAAATATTAGTAACATTTAATGTTTATATTAATATTATTTATCTTTAATGAAGTTTTTTTTACTATCTCATTCTAATAAATGCCATAAAAGCAACAAACATAATACTTCGAATGTATAAATATGTCATATATTTATTCGACACCCCTTGAATGAATTTAGTTTTAAATAAGTGCCAATAAAATTAATTCAATGTATTTTAATTTAAATCATTGCAAAAATTTTATTAACAAACAGCATTATAAACTTACTGAATTTTTAATAACACATAATAATTAAAGTTCAAATGAAACAATTTTTTAAAATACGATGAAATAAACTTCTTATATCTGGTATTGTTAAATTTGAAATATTATTGAGCTTTGCAATATATAAATAAATATCACATTACTTAATTCGTAATTAAAAATTTCGTATATAATTTATATTTGAAACACTATTACGTAGAATTTTATCAACAATTACTAATAGTTTTTAATGCGATTATAGATGTAGTAACTCCGTTAAATTATTATAAATAATATTTTACTCAATATTCAAGTATTCATATTAATATACAGATATGAATAAGTTTGATTTTTTAATTGTATTCAATTTTGTAATTAATACACACAAACTTTTGAAATTTAATATAATAAAATAACATCCAATATGCCGCAGAAAATAAATGTTATATTTTATTTTGTCCTCACATTTTTATCCATATGTATTTTCAAACCGATAAACAGTTTTAGTGACTGGTAACACTATAACTATTCTTTATTCGTAACAAACGGATATTAAAAAATATGTATTATTCAATCAAACTAATACTTAAAGTTTTCTGTCTACAACAAATTAGAATAAACTCCATTTTTTTAAATTTTTTAATTTATTTTTATGAAAATTGTCTAAGATTAGTATGATAATGTTAAAATACTATTACACTAAATATGGAAAATCAAATATTCGAATTAAACTACGTTAATCAAATAATTAAATTTTATTTTTAACGAATATGAAATGAAGAAATATTAAAAATATTAAAATAATACAATGAATTATTTTCAAATTCAAATTTTTATTTATTTATTTTCAAATTATTGTCAAATTAATTTCTTTTATTTTAAAATATCAGTTTTTGAACATATGGAAACAATTTTTAAATAATTATTTCATTTTTAAATGAAAACGGTAAATTATTTTATTAAAATTAAATTTTAGAAATAATATATTAAATTTCTGTTTTTAAAGTTTTAAAGTTTTTAACGTTTATCACATATAAGATATATTTTTATTATACGATATTACTATGAAAAAGTTTCTATTTGCATTGTAATATTTATAGCAGTTCTAATTTAAAAAAATAAATGAAACTTTATATAACGTTTAAAAAAATTATTATTATTATATTAACAAGTGTGTCGGAATCAATAATTAAAAAAACATTAAATCTTAGTATAATTAACTTTCTTTTTATTTAACAATTTTTAATTTAAATTGTTTTATAAGTGGAGATATGCTTTTACGTAAATAATTTAAAATTAACATTAAAATTATATGTTCAAGCAAATGTTTATATATGCTTTAATTTTAAAGTTTAAATAATTTCAATAATTATCTATACATTTTTTCGAGAAAATAATTATTTTTAAAAATGTAATCAACCCTTAAATATATAAGGTATTCTTAAATATTTAGGTGTTTAGGATTTAATTGAATTATGATAATATATCTTTTATTGATTCTATTACAAATTTATCTCAATATTGTATTTATAATGCTCGAGGCTAAAATAAGTTTTTCACTATAAATACGCAAACAAAGTATATTATATTCATCTATAAATGTGTAATTAAAACATAGAAAAATTTAGAAAAACATTTAGATGTATTAAAACATATATTTTCTTCTTTAAAGTATTAAAAACACGGTTAAAAACTTAAACTGGATAAACATTATTTAATTTGTATTTAGAAATGACAAATATGTCGAGTAGAGAATTCATATACTAATAATGACATGCTTCACTTATAATTTAGTTTTTATGTTTTATATTGTATGTTTCATTATAAATGTTGCATACGCAAGTATATTTTATTCTAAAATTCTAAAATTAAAATAAACTCATAAGCTAATTACTTTTATTATTTTCTTTTATATTTATATCTAATGTTCCGTTTGAATAATATATTAATCAATGTTATAATAGACATATATAGCAATCTTAATAGATTTCATATGAAAAATGTAATATAAAAGAAAATTACCTATTATGTGAACCAATTTTATAAAAATTTATAAAAAATAAAATCAACTTATAAAGATAATTAATGTAATATTTTATTTAATTTTGTCTACATAAAAGATCTTTGTAATTCCCAAACCTAATGTAGTTATTTATATATGTATGTATATATATATATATTAGCTATTAAAGAAGAAACATGTTCAGCAAACATCATAAAATAGATGATTCTTAATTAACTTTTATTAGTAGTCCTTAGTCCTTATAAGCAGTCCTTTGCAATAGAGATTATTATTCGAAATTATATTATTAGTTTCAGTATATACTCATCTGTTAATACATACCAATGTCATTACAAGGTAATATTTTAAGAAATCGATTATGTATCCCATAAATAATATATGCATTATTTATGCATATATAACTTTTAAACATAAATGTATATTCGTTCGTAAATTTGGTAAAATCAGATTTTTATAAATATGTTATTCCTAGGTCAATCTAAACAATTGAATCGTCAAATTTTATTTAAGAGATGATAATTAGATTTAATTTTTAATTTACCAACACCAGAAGACTTTCTATTTAAATCTGATTATTATAAAAATCAATATTTGCTGTACTTGGTTATCGATTGAGTTTTTGCAGAAATTGTTGCAATTACTAAATTTAAAGTACTATCTCCTTATTGATTTTTTATTAAAATATTTTATAAATTCAGTAATAATATATTATATTTGTTATAAATTATAAATAGTTTTATAATAATATAACTTTTTTATTAAACGTGAACATAAATGAATTGTTAAATGAATTATAAAATTTTTTTTTTATTTTTCGATTAACTAACTTTTTTACCAGTTCTTCCGAACATATTATCTTTATTTAATGTTATCTTTATATACTGTTGTCGTGACTTTAAAATAGCTTATTTTTACTATTAAGTATCTCATTATACATTGGAGCGATTTATTCGACTTATTAAAGGACTTTGTATATGACACTGCTTTTGATGTCAAAAATAAAATGTGGAAGACTGCCTCATATACTAATTACATTAAGTATACCCTATGCTTATACAGTCTTGACAATTTCATTGGAAAGTTGACGACTTCCAGTCACATGCCTTTAAACAGACAATGCAAGAGAGACAGGATAAGAGAGGAGTTTCGCTGCGGGATGGCAGATAAAAGCTAATTGAATTTAAATCATGAATACGAACGAACGAAGCAAGGCTTGCGTTGTGAAGCGGTGTAAATGCCCACCGGCAATCTAGTGGTAGCTTTGTGCCAGCAATGGCTTAAAATCGTGGTACTTTGTCAGCCCCCTGAGGCCGTTTACTGTGTACTGTTTCCTTGTCATTCACCGACTAATAACATTGCGACAGCATAACGATCGTGATATCGATTGAACTATTTACTTGATGAAAGTCTGTGTTGCCTTTAAAATTCTAAGTTCCTACCATTGTGTTTGCACCTCCCAATCTTCAAAATATTAAAAGTTTTTACATTTTACTTTGTTGATCGAATGTAATTGTGTTTTAATCTTTTCCTGGTTGTAATTGCGATAGAATTAATAATAATCCCAATATCGAAACTAGCAATTTTATGCTATTTTTTTGAAAATATAATTGTCTTTTTAGATATTATTTAATAAGGTTGTATTTCTATATAAATATACGTACGCTATGAATTATTTATTACTAATTGGAGAAATATATCATTGTTAGTGGAAATATCTAATTGTCGAATACTGATCAATTATATATAAAAATAGTTTTAAAAGTCGTTTTATTTAATATTATTATAAGCTAACTTATTTTTTTTTAAATATCTACATTTTTTTAATGTGAATGTAAAGAATTTTGTTATACGTATTATAAATATATGTAATTTGTTTATACTTTGAAGTATCTAGAGCATATAAAGTAAGTTTTATAAAAAGTAGTCGTAGGTTTGCTTACTCGAAAAACACTTTTACCGTATCCAATCGCTAAAGTCTCAAATTGATATATTCTTGCGTTTCGTTTACATTATTTACGAAGAAAATATTTACTCGAACGAAGATAACTGAATTGGAGACAAGAACAAAAAGACACAAAAAGTGAAAAATAGAAGTGATGAAGTTAATTACGAAGCTTGTAACATCACGTATAGTGGAGCTAAATGGCGCACGATAGATGCCAAAAAATCGGAAACGAGTCGAACCAAGGATCGTCATGGTTCTCTTTCGATGCATAATTTGTAAAAGCATCACGAAGCTCATCGCGGCCCTGAGTTCAGGGTCACTATAGTCGCGTGGCGTTGAAATATCTTTACAGTTCTCGTTTTCAATAATACACCAGCTTCGAGCCCGCGCCCTCATCAGGCCCGCGTCCTTTCTCCGTCTAGCCCTGACGAAATATGTTATTGACTGTGCCTTGACAACAGGCCATAACTACCGTTGACTTCTCTTCCTTCTTTCATCAGCACGTGCCCCGTAGTCTTAACGCGAAGACTTTCGAATTATATGGCTACCAGGGGGCCCCATCGATGCTGCTCAGTTTCAACAGATTTCCTTATGACTGCTGTAAACGATTTCATTTATTGCACTTTTCTCATTCGTATTTTCAAAACTTTCTGGCGTGCTCCTTCAATGTTGCCGTGGTCTCAATTTACTAGGGATGCACACTGTTGGTCGATATTTTTTTTCTAAATTGACTTTGCGGATAAGGGCACCATTTCACTTTTACTTTATTATTTTGTCTGCAAATGATTAGTCGTTTTCTATTTATACACAACTCCCACTTTAGATATCAGTTTTAATATAAATCGATTGATGACATAAGATGGATTTTATTGATTTTTATTTTTATTTATATAATGGTCTTATTTAAAATACTGTTACACTTATTAACGTTATAATATTGAGTGAGCAATTAAAATACAAAAAATTACACTTAAGTACGACAAGATACGTTCTAACAAAAATATTAAATATTTATAAAAATACATTATTGCCAATATATAATTTTTATTTTACTAATGTTTATTATTATCATGAAGTAATTTTATATAATTAATATTATAATAACATAGCAATTTTTCATATATCTAAATTAAAAAGAAAAGTTTTAATGAATGCTATAATAAACCCAATAAAAATGATATACAATTGTTTTATTTATTAAAAATAATCGAATCATTTCTTAAATATTATAAGGTTTTGTTAACAATATTTTTTTTAATATATTTTACCTTATAGAAGTTTATTTGCATATATTAACATACCGAGTAAAAATTTATGACTTACATGTAATGTAAGGCTGTATATGACTTGTATGTAACATTTTCTAAAGACGATGCACGTATCTAGAAAATTACGGTATAACATTTTCATAAAACATTTTAAATAAAATATTGTATAATTTTTAATTTATTATTTATATTAATTTTTTATCTAATTTTTAATTTTTAATTTGCAAAATTAAATTTTGCAATTACTTTAAATATTTTTAAATATGGCATAATATTCCGATTCTGATCAATCGGTTAAAACTTAAATATTGTGAAATTGTACTTTTTCTTCAAAAAACAAAGATTTAATTGAACAACTATTCTTCTTTTTCTAAAAAAAGCATACACAAAAAATTAGATTATTTAGGAAAGGTTGTTTACTAGCTTACACAGTCTCTACCTCCAAATGCTTATTCTGGTGCGTATATTATATCTATGATAAAAATATCTATTTCATCAATATTTTTATAGGAATTTAATTTTGTTATAATAAGTTTATTGAATATTATTAAATTATAAATTATAAAATTACTGATATATTTTATTGAAATTATGTTATATAATTTGAAGATAAAAAGAAAATTATTAATTTAACTGCACAACTTTTCTATAAACATTGTTTTTTGCGTGAATGTTTAAAAATATGAAGAAAAAATTTATACGACTACTTATGGAGATATCTGATATAAAGCTGGGGAGTCTACTTTACTTCTTAGCAAGAGACTCGGTGAAGGTATTCATGCACAGCTAGGGTCTTGGCTTCTGCAAATGTACGTGGGCTCGTTCAAGCGTCCTTGGAGCCACGCGTCCTCCGTCTCTTTTTTCTTTTCTCTTTCTTTACTAAGCATTGAGATTTAAGATCTCAGGCACTTTATGGGGGTCATAATGGGTGCTGCAGTGTTCATTTTCCATTGGTATACGCACGCGCCTTACCGTTTACGGTAATCCATCCTTCGTACCTTTATCTTTGCAAGTCATGCGCGCGTCGAGAGATCTGCACTACGCGGCATTCTACAACAACTTTACAAATGAATCCAATACGGACTACCAGAGATCTCTTCTCCCTTCTTGCTTGACACTTGGACACGTACTTTCATATTTACAGTACCATTGTGCGGAACTTTACGAGGCTACAATTCCTGTTTGCAATATTACTTATTTTCATTAAAACGACTGACAGCGGGTGGCTCTCTTCTTCACCCCCCCCTTCTTTTTCTCTCTCAGTCACACTTAAGTTCTCAAGGCCATTTTACTCTGTTTTGAAAAGCAGTTGTTCATATATTACAAGACTCCCCAGCACCTTTGCACTTTCTTCAGCACTACGCTATTTTTTTATAATTTTACTGCTTCATTCCTGTCAGTTGAGTTTGGTGCGACCATTTATATTTTTAATTTTATAAATTAAACTTTTTCAACTGAAAATTAGATATGATAGATGTCAAAAGGATCAGCAAGTTTAGATTAACAAGACTAGTAGATAATCTATTATTTCAACAAGTAATTTTCTGAAAACGCTTAAAATCTTTATTTAATAAATTCAATCTATAATTCGTAGTTAATCATAATTCAATCAAAATTATCTTTATTGTTTAACATTAGAATCGTGCAAAATAGACTAAAGGAAAATTAAAAATAATTATTCAAATGAATTTGTCTTATTAGACGATTGTTTTACATATACACTGTGATCTTTAAATTATTACTAATTAATGTTAATCTGTTTAGTGTTTTAATTTTATCATAATCATTATATTTACTATAATTGCGAAACTATATCAATGACTGTATAAATATATGTAACTATACACAATGAAATTGAAAATTTTTTAAATGTTTTATAGATAATTAAAATAATAAATTAATTTATATTATTAAAATACAATAAATTACAAACTTACTTGGAAGTAATGGATTATTCTTTTAATATTATTAATTTATGGATATTAATTAATGCATTATTCATTTAATAGTATTATATTTTCGATAAAAACCAATTACATAATATATTGATAATATAGAAATTAGATATAAAATTATAATAAACTTTGTCTACAAAAGAACTTTGTTTACAAATGGAAGTCTAAAACATTTAATCTCTATTGTAAATTAAAAAATATGGACATTAAAACCTCGTGTTTTATTTTATTCTTTAAATGACATTTAATTTCTACTAATCAATCCATTTAATAAAATATCTAAATTTATTAATAATTAAATGTATCTTATGAAACTTTTATAAAAAAATTATTATTTAAAAAATTTGGATGTTTTTTTCTATAAATTTGTATTCTACATACACTCAATAATTACCTATAAATATTCTTTCAGTTTAAAAATGCCAGATAAATATGAATATTAAGAAAATAAAAACAATATTCAACCAAATAGAGATGGGACAATCCGTAGAATTTTGTTCCTCGTTATAACATTTGAATTTGTATTCTATTCATAGTTACATCTCAACAATTGAAAATAGATAATATTTTTTTTCATAATGCAAATTGTATTTAAGAATAAAAAAGTTTACTGTGCATATTTACGAGGCATTTTAATATTTTACAACGATGATCAAATGAATTCTAGAAAATAGCAAGATGTGTAATAAATCTTGAACATATGAGTAACTTTAGATCCTTGGAGAGAGAGAGAGAGAGAGAGAGAGAGATAGAGAGAGTATATTAAGAGTGTGAAAACATGAAATTTTGCGCGTACTCTAAAACAGTTGAGTGACATGTAACAGATCATAGAGAGACGAGTGCAACCACCCAGGCGTTACATAAACCTTTTAACGTGGCTTATAAGTATCTAGTGATAACGCTTCATATTTACTTTTCAGTGAAACTTCTTATAGCACATGAATATTTGAAATAGAATTCAATAACTCTTATATTAAAGTTTTTATTATCAATATTTTAATAACAGTATCGTATAACGATCTAGTTTATATTGCCTAATTATTTAATACTATTTAATAATAAAATTAATTTTTTTAAGATTTTTATAGTATAGTTATTATTTTAAAGAATAGAAAAAATCCAATAGAGAAACTACAAGAATATCTAAATTACTTGAGACATAATTTCGTAGTATATAAAAATAGTAGAAAATACGAATCAAAGTAATTAAACAAATTCAAATCTAAATCTAAATGATTTGATGAAAAAACAGTATAATTTAAAATATTTTAACAGAAAAGGCACGATAAATATTCATTAATATACAAATATTCTTTTTTATATGACATTTTCAATATAAACGCATGTAATTATGTTAAATTGTTATAAAATTTTCTATATATTTTTATAATTGTTTAATTATTTTCGCATAATTATGTAGACTGCATAAATGTCTAATTTGTATATATGTATGAATCACATAGATTGCATAAGTAGTATATATAATACATTTTTTTAACATTTCATTGAATCATATCTGCTGTTATTCGTCATATAAACGTTTACTACATATATATCAATAAGCTTCTTCAGCAAGAATCGAATATTTGATTTGGCTCAACCGTAATAAGCCTGTTTCATAAAAAAGTGTATACATAAAATAGAATTATAGTAATTATAAGTAAAAATTATCCTATTTATATAGAATTAAGTCACATAAGTGAAAAAAATATATAAAATTTTTACTTAGTAAGAAAAATAATCACTGATTTGTAACCAACAGTTGACTCAGTTAGTACTCAGTAAGTAGAAATAATAATAAAAAAATATTTCATTTTATTATCATACACATTAGCAATAAAATAATTTTTTAAATTTTTTCATGTGAAAATTTGTATTTTCGAATGTTTAAACGTTGTTTTTAAAAATTATAATTGTATATCATTTGGACAGAATTTTTTAATATATATAGGAAATATTGTTAAGAAAGCATGTCAACATTATTAAACTAATAATACAAATCTAATAAATATTGTGAATATAGATGTCAATCAACATATATTATTATACTATATTAATATATACTTTATTAACATATATTAGTATACACTATATTAATATATATTGGTATATAACTATCATTATTATCAGTGATATGTAATTTTATTTTTCGAACGTTAACTGTACATAATAATTTAAATTTAATTAATTTTTAAAAAGTTCCTTAAATAATTGAAATATTTGTATTGAAATTTTTATTGTATTTCTATGTTTCTTTTATTATTTCATTTTTTTTAGGAAACTGTTCTGTATACCAGTATTTAAGATATAAATTATATATAAGATTACAATTATTCATAAAAAACATGAAAATATTATATTAATATTCTGTGAATCTTGTATCAATACACATTTTTAATTATTATGTGGTCACAACAGTAGGTCAAATAAGTGGATAATACAAAAAATTTATCTTTTATAAATATAAATAATTAGAATATTAGTAAAATATTGAGTTATTATTTGTTTAATGCGTGTCAAAAAAAAAAAAAATTAAATAAATAATACTGATAGTAAAAGTTACAATTTTTATTTTATTCGTTATATGTTTATTTGATAAGATATTTGATTGTTCAAACATTTTCTCTTCTATTTCACCAAATAATTTTAATTTCATAAAAAATTATTTCAAATTTGATATAGCAAGTAATAGCAAATAATTTACAATACGAATCAGTAATAGCTATTTAAACATAATTATTCCAATTTGAATATATTGCAGTTTGGTTACTTTAGCTTGATAAATTACTTTAATTAATAAAAATAGCAATTTTTATATAAGTTTCTAATGTATTGATTACTTATTTAAATGTCTATGCTGACATGTTCCTTTATAAACAGATTTGTTATTAAAGATACTCACCATCACGTAATATAAAATAAGTTTAACAAGACTAAAGTTATCATTTGCAGATTAATGTTTGGAAAAATTATGTTTCTTGATCGTCTATCGTTTAATAGTTCTAACAATCTCTATCAAATAACATACAGATATAGCAGAGATGTGTGATACGTGATTAAATACTGAGCATTTATTAAGATGACAAAAAGTTTTTTTACAAAAATATTTTTCTTTAAGTTTACTGTAGGCAATAGTCAAGATAATAAAATTGAATCGATGTTTTGGTTTATAAAAAAATCTTTCTTTAGTACGCTTTAATATCGTAAATAAAAATAAAAATGAAAAATATTATTTTATTTTTCGTTTGTTTTCATTTGATTGACGGAAGTTGAAATATATATCAAAGTATCAAGCAAGTCCTATTGATCGCATTAGAGTATGATAAACATTGGTTGAGCAATGAGGAAAGCCATGAAAGGCGCGTTGCCGCTACGTAATAAATATGCATACTTCACATACTTAGAAGCGCACTGTTTCAAGTTTAAATTCTTTTAAATTTTTTATCTTTTTTTCAATTATGTCTACTTCTTTATCTCATACAGTCTTACCATTCGTGTTTTATACATAAATACAGTTAGTACGATTGGCCGAAATAGTAATTTGGGAATCTCTATTTGGATTTCATTATTTTTATAGACTGAAGAAAATTAAAAAAATGCCATTATGGGCTTTGCAAGTCAATCATACATCTTTGAGGTTGACTTTAACATTATATAATACAAAATATTAGTGATATATTAGTAAGTATATGATGTTGAGAAAAACTGCTATTAAATTTGTAAATAAAAATAAGCAAATTTTATCTGTTCATTTTGAAAAGAATTTTCGTAAAATTAACATTAAGTAATATTATGTGATTTCAAATTTGATTAGGGATATTTTATAATTAATTTATAATTTGTATGGAGTCACGACAATGTCTTGCAATGTTCCTGTATTTCAACTCCTGACTTACTCTAGGAATGAAGATAACCAACAGTTAGTGAACAAAATATCCGTGATTTTGTGGGAATTATACACGCTCTGTAACATATATAGAGCGTCGGTATTGCTGACTTGCAAAGATGCCGTTATCACAGATGTTGACGGCCATATCAGTTCTCTTTCTCGGGATCCCTCTGTATGCACGTTGCACGGTCCACGCTATCGATTTCCCGCAGCCTCTTTCATCAGTACAAGGTAAATATTTGCTAAGGGCGGTAAAAATGCTTTCCCCGTGGCCAGAAACTTCTTTGTGATAAAGCGCTAATCTTAAAGGCTAATGTTGTTTTTATTCTCTTCTAAATTTAACCTTAGAAGCCCAGGTCAGACCTAATGAGTAAGCGCCTTTTTCCATCCTGCAGTGGCTTTTGCACGAAGGCCCTCTCGAAAACTGTAATTATTCTTCAGCCCGAGTTTGTTTAAACTCACAATTGATGAGATTGGTGTAAATACAAATATAGAAAAACATACGAACAAGTTTTAGTCGGGAAGTGACATTTTATGGCAGTATTTAGTTTCATGTTCAAAAGCAACAACCTTTGACAATGCTACGCAACCATATCTCACGCGGGAGATAGCTTATGAAAGCAATTTCTTTTTTGTAATTTTGAGATACGGGCGTGAAAAGCAAAGCTTTTTTAAGGGGCCACGAATGTAACCTTATCGTCTCCTAAAAGTACCCGTTTGAACGATTTACGAGCGACCGCGTATAAGCAAAGGAATAGGAAAAGAACAAAAATCGCTTTTCACGCTTGTCTTTGAAAAGAGTAGTTGCACAATTCAGAGTAGCATTTCATAGCACTCTGGTGATCCTAAAAAAACACAAGACCGACAATCAGAAAAGCCAGAATGCGCATAAAGATCGCGTAAATACTCGGAGTCTCTGATCGGTCAAAGCTCGTGTGAACACAAGCGCATAATTTATAGTTGGCCGTTCAAGACCATCTTAAATAAATATGTAGTCCTAACGGGCTTTCTCTCATCGCTGTAAAGAAAAAAAATCCGAGGAGACAGCGGACACACTTCGAATTCGTCGCATACTTGAATCTTTTCATTCTCATCGAGTTACAAAAGCTCAGCATGCGACACCATGCGAGCGCTCCCGGGCATCTGTTTTCAGTCATGAAATTAAGCAGATGACGAACGGCTTCGACACCCACAACTTGCGGGTCAAGAGATTGGAATACTGGTAAAAAAATATAGAGGAGAGATAGATTTAATCGCTTTAAATCTTATTTAAATATGATACAATATTTACTTGCGCATAAAATTTGACGCATTTGTTCGTAAAACGATATTAATTAAGTTAAATATTTGTAAACATTTTCAAAGTAATGCAAGTATATTATGAATATTATTTTTTGTTAGCTTTTAATACTCAATAATAGCGGTGTAATATTGACAAGGAATATTTCCAAATAATTATTAAAAATATAGGGGATATTTTATTTTTGCATCAATAGTCTATTTATTGTATTAATAAAAATAAAGTGGACGATTTTATGAAAATATGGTTTTATGTGTAAGTAAAATTCTCAGCATTAATGAATATTAAGAGAGTAATCTGTACTCAATTAATTTTTTATTATATTCTATTCAAGTTTATACTTGATATAAAAGATTTTATTTTTATTCCCAAATAGTATTTTAAACTCATTAATTTTATTTAAAAAATATAAAAATGATAATTAAGAAAAGTAATTAATGATTTTCAGAACTATTTAACTTTGTGATATATATATTTTAAATAGATATAAAATTTTGGAACAAAGCAATATTAAAATATGTAAGTTCATTTAAATAAATGCAATATTTGTCGTTAAAATTTTAATGACATGGACACATTTATAATAATGCAAAAATATTATGAATCGAATTTTTAATTCAAGAAGCAGAAGCAAAGAGTCGAGGTTTCATTAATTTATTTTAAATTTCAGAAACCAAGTCCAAACTTTCAGGCTTCCTATACCCAATAAGAGGAGCGCGCTTTTAAAACTTAATAACACCTAATAAATGAGTACCAATACCGATCGGTTGACCCAATTTATACCGGGATCGGCAGCAATTGATTCGTTTTCTTAAAATCGAGAAAGTATGCCAGTAGAGCACACTATTTACTATATCAGTTAAGCCAGGATTTTGTACGAATTTATTGTGCTAGTATGTAGAAAGGGTTCCTTCAAAGTATTTGTCTTTCCCCACTCATTGACCCGTGACCAGATCAGTACCTGGGATTCGCTCTATTGCTATGACTATATGCGTATTCCTGTGGAACTTTTCGGACCCTGGCACTTGGCTAGAATAATATTCATACTTTACGTGGAAGTTAACGTTCAGTTATGCATTGTAAATCATTTTCTAATTTGCGCGCCCTAATATAATGACCCAAGGAATTACAGTGAAATCCAAATATGATATACGTTTACAAGCTTAACGACGTTTAAATTATCTGTCGCCTTTACCAGTATTTCCCTTTTAACGCTTCTACACTTGATTTACTTTAACAATCTTTATTACGAGATATTGTTTAATATAAAAAAGAATGATTAAGAATTTCTTAATATGTATATATAATTATAGAAGTATTTGTTATTGTAATTGTAATTGACTAATACAATAATATTTTTATATAAAAAATTGTAATAACATTCTATAATTTGTTAGATACATACTGGCAGATTTTTTTCTATTTTAAAATAGCCACATACAAATGTAATCTAATATAATTCTGACATTTAATTTAATTTCTAATACACTAAAATAAATATCCGAATTTATTGAAAATTCTTAAGATTTAATGTATTATTATGTTGTTAAATTACAATAATTAATTACATATATGTATGTATGTGTATATACATTGATATTAATGGATAATATATTATTTTTATACATGAAATCTATCACTTTTTAGGCGCCAATAAAAAATAATAAAATATCAGGTATGGAAAATTAATTAAATTTCAAATCGTATTATAGAAAAATATAACTAGTAAATAAATGTTAATAAGATGTATAAGTATAACCTAAAGTATATTTTTATACAAGAATCATTAAAAATAGTAATACACTTTGTGATTATATAACTATTTAAATATTTACCTGACTTTCGATGATAATTATCATTATTTGTTTTTATTTAGATCAATCTTTAATAAGATCTACTTTGTATATATTGTCCTTTTCTCGTAAGTTTCAAACTGAAATTTATCAATTATTTTTATGCATTGGGTCGAAAATTAAAGTAAGTTTCTACAAATTTTTATTTTCCAACTAGATTAGATGACACAATTTTTGGATCACAGGTACATAACCAGACTTCGTCATTCAGTTTGGCAAAAAGGATCACGATGGATGTCGGTATATTAGCTAGAACCAGGACTTTAATTATTCGCGGATACGTTCATTTACGCGGTAAGTAGTGACATGCGAGTCCCGTAACCAATGCAACCTTTGCCACAGTTCTGTTTTATCATAATGTATTTTTGCGCCTATGCTTCAAACTCCATAGTCAACAACCGTTCAAGCTAGAGCAATATTTGGAAAATGATGGTCCGTTCCCATAGACAAGAAAACAAGGACCTCGAGGGTTTTGGGTTTTTAAATACCCTATCGTCTAATCCCCAAAAACAATGCTTTATGATTTTATGTTTATTGATTTTACAACTATGCAGTAGCAGCACAGCCATCTTTATAGCATTTGCACATATCTATTTTAGAGTGCATGCTACTTATAAGTAAAGAGGCTTTACGTATCAGTGGTGTACGCGTTTCTACTCCCTCGAAGACGATATGGTATCCTATAACCCATGTGGTACACGAGGTTTCAAGTTTGTTCAAAACTTATTATTTTTAATCTTTTGCATAACCATGATTTTACACGTGTATAACTAAAACTAATTTTGATCTAAACCTGAATATTTCATAATTCTAATATTTGTAAAAAATGTGATTAGGGATCTTAGTGCCTAATATACTAGTACAATCCTTAGTCAATAAAAAAATTTTGCTACATAGCTAAAATTACATATATATTAAGATATTTTTTCCTATATACAAATAATAGTTTGTACGTGGATTCATTTATGATACCTACATATTTAATTGTTATAGTGAGATTATAGAAGTAATCGTCAAAATGAAAAAAAACTTAAATAAAATATTAGTATTATATAACGACCGAAAATGTGAATGTTTTTGTCTGCTGTTATAAAAAGATAATTTTATATCTAAATATACATCCTTACAAATTTTCTATGAAAATTTTATAGTTTGCTACAATTGGTGAAAGATACTTTTTTTTAAACTATTCCGAGTGCAGTGGCTATGTTCGACTGCAGCTTGTAAGATTTTTTTACTTGTATAACGTCGAAGAAAAGTGAAAATGCATTAGCTCAGTAAAGAAATATAAACGGGTAAGCAAGAATTGGCTCGCGGGACATGCCAATGAAGGAAATAATTTCGTAATTATGTCTGGAGGCCATAGTCAATTTTTTAAGAGCGAATGTAAGATTTGTGTTTGGAGTCTTTGAATAATAGTTATACTCATACAAATACAGAGTTTTGATTTAGAACTTATGCTTCATATTTAGAATGTTTAAAATTTTTTTGATAATTATTGTGAATTTAAGTTTGATAGCCTATGGATCATAATTTATCATAATTATTTTCAATATACACAGTTACAATCCATTATATTGTAGCAACAAATGATAAACGTATATATGTATTAAATAATTTAAAGTCATATATTAACATTAAATTGTTAAATATTAATAATTTCTCTTGAATATGTTACATAGAATCTTAAAATGGAAACATAAATTCGTGTATGAATACATAGAACAAATAAATTTGAAGTTTATTTCAATTATAATATCAAAAAAAAAAAATATGATGTAACCTCTCTGTACTTGATATAGTTATTATAATAAATTAGAATAAAGTCAGTTACGGTCATGGTTTTAATTAATTTTTTTTATTGTAATAACTAATTTTGATGAAGAATTGTACATTGAAGGCTAGCATCATCTGTTGAGTCAGAAGCCGATTGTTATTTGTAATACCGAATTTTTTTATTATACGTAATGTATTTACTATAAGTTGAAAAAGAGTACTTTCATTCGACGCTGATTCAAATGTGTGATGGTCTCTTGGGAAGAAAAAAATAGGAAAGATATAAAGTAACGCGTTACTTCTTTACTCTTGACTTACGTACTTATAAACAATTTTCATCTGGCTCTGTCTTTATCTGTGTTTCTTATTCTTTCTCCCTCTGATACTTTTTATAGAAACTTAATCTTTATTCAAGATTGAGATCAATAAAGGGTACTGTCTTTGGTTTCTGTGATGCATTTTAGAATCTATGATTATTTAATAAAGATCTTTCACCAATTTATAGTGTAACTTTAGTCTCCTCTTTTTGTTATCCATTTTTCGAAACTTTAATAATCCCTAAGCCGTTCTAGTCATGCAGTGAAATTCATACGTTTTATTTCAAATACTTTTATGTAATATTAATAAAGTCTACTTTATTTATTCTATGCTCTTTCATCAAATTTATGTTTATGTGTATTCCACATTTATTTATTTCGAATAAATTCACAGTTAATAATTTTTTTTTCAAAAGATTTAGATCAGATTAATTTATAATATTTTTCTATTAAGAATATATAAATTATAATAAAACATTACTCATTTATTTAATCATTTGATTTTTAGTTAGCGCAATGCGAATGATTGTTTTAATATTGATTTGATTTGTAAATGTCATAAGTTTTTTCCAAAATTATATGTACATTACTAAAATGTAATTATGAATTGTATAGTGCTGTAGAATTATTACATATACAATGTTGTAGTTTAGTATAAAGACGTGAGGATTCATATCAATATTAAATATATTGATTAATTTATGAAAACATTAATTAAAATATAACAAAAATTATTCATTTGATCAATATGTGATTATGAAATTAGTATTAAATTAATGGCATCTTAAAATTTATTATTCGTCAAATTTTTGTTCTAAGAAAAACCTATTCAGATAATTTATCATAAATCTTGCCGACATAATTATTTTTTCAATATAATAGTTTTAACCAATAATCTTTTTGCAATGAGCATCTACAAATTTATTAAAGTTTCAAATTGCTTGTTAAATAATATGTTTATATTCCATTTATCTTACAAAAAATTACATGATGTTTGATAATGGCTTATAATATAGATATAATGGATCAATAAGGCTAGTGCTATATCTCAATTTCCAGTAAGCGTAGAGAATTGAAAAAGTTATTGGAATGTAAGCGAATTGATAATTTTTTTAATATTCTATTATATTTTAACATAAATATAGGTATACAAAAATTTAATTTTTAATTTTTATGATAATAAGTTATTTTTGCGTGAATTATTTTTTCAATACATGGTTTTATAATTAAAATTACGAAAGTAAATTAATATAAATATTCATACACAATTTATTTATATTGCTATTATATAAATATACAATTTTTCTGATATAATAAAAATAATGGTAACAACTTATTTAGTCTGTAATTGATTATTATGAGTTCATTTTTCTAAATCTAACAAAAACCAAATATTCCTTGGACCTTCATTTGTCGTAGCGAGTTTACAAAATGTGGATTGGCTTAGAGAAGGTTGAAGCTTCGCGAGGGTGGCAGGAGATTCGCCGGGGCTCGAAGGAGAGGCTCGATCCAGGTTCAGAAGTGTGGGGGAGACTGATGGAGCTCAAAAACGAGTTAGCCCGGAAAGTCAACCACCCACGGCCCCAGGCGCTCGAGGGCGACTGACTGGAACGTTGAATTCACCTTCTCCCCTCATAACTATTGTATTTTGCAAGGAGATGTGAAGGAATATGTAAGGGTTTACATATTTTTCGTAAGGTGTAGTATATTAGGTTTATGTACTATGAGGACATATTATGTATGTCTGTTGTAACTTTTTATGTTTGATCTTTTCATTGTATATGCTGTTGCAGGCTTTTGCCATTTATGAGCGCACAAATTTCTGTGAATATTAATGGCGTTTGTTCTTTATAGTTATGTAGGAAGGAATATGGAAATATTATTTTCATTTACAAATATCGTGCATGAGCATTTCATACTCGAACATTACCATTTTAACACTTGCATATTGAGCTACTCACATTACAAATAATTGAAAAAATTTTGTAAATCTATTCTTTACGAATTCCATGTTAAATTAATAATTTTCAAGCTAGTTTTTACAAAATATATGAATCATTGCATCGTTTTGTTTAAGGGTTTTCAAATATTAAAATGTATTTTACTGTTGTATTCATAGTTTCATCGATTACTAAGATAGATGTTAGGATAAAAAATTTATATAGTAAAAAAATAATTTTAGAATTAATTTTATAAGGATTTATAATTTAAATAATCAATAAAGTAATGTTATTATATTGTTAAAGTTAATCAATATTATACACTCGAATCACGATATAATATTGAAATATATGATTAATTTATAGAACTTATAATAAATTATATGCGTTAATGATTTTATAAAATTTTGCAAGCACCTTGTACACTATATATTTTATTTTTATTTAAAAAATTAAAAATATACAAATAAATATGGGATAAAACTCTTATTGTTTCTAGAGTGGTAGTGATTTATATTAAAATCAATTATCAATAAATTTACTTTGGAAATTTTGTTAAAAAAGTACTAGAAGCTAGATTGTAGCATTTATTTGTGCCCATGATAATTATATCCGATAAGCAGATGTCGAAAACGAGCTGCTTGTTGCAGAACTACCAGCAGGCACGGTGTTTTTTATATCATCGTAGCTGTATATTATTATAGATATACTGAATTTCTGCTTGTTAATTTTTGCACGTATCTTATCTAGAAATGTATTTGATAATCATTTTTATCTTTGTTTCCTTGTATGAAAAAATTCTTTCGCATCTGATTTCTATTAAAACTAAATAATTTTTTATCATTTTCGCTATTGATCCTAATCATAAAATTGCATTAAAAATTCTTGTTTTATATTATTTCTAATAATTAACTATTAATTCAAAAGTTTATATACTTAAGGATAATTTATTTTATGACTTAAAATTATTTGAATAGTTTGTAACAGCATGACGTGTTAAACTATTTTATTACATTTTATACGAGAAATATTTTTCATACAATTATCTAATTATATGAAAGTATCATATAAATTATCAGAATATTAATTGAGTTTATTAAGTCAAGTGTCATACAAGAATTTATCAAATTTAAAAAGCTTACTCATTGCTTTTATTTTTACTTTTTATAAATATTTATTTAGGATTTATAATTTTATCAATTATAAGTATTGCTATATTCCAAATATATCACATTATACAAATGTAAATTAATTCAATTTTGAAATCAACTAATTTTTTAAAAATGTCAAAAATAAAAAAGCCCATTTTTTGTCAAGGAAGAAAATTTTTTAAGTATAATGTGAATCTAAAGTTTGTAAGAGCAAAGAAAAATCCAATTCAATATTAAATTTTTCTTTGTATATTCCGAAAGTTTTAACATTCTAGCGAGAACTAAGAAAGTATAAGAAGATTTATACAAACTATATTAGTTGTTGTTCGATAAGTAAGTAAGGTAAATTAAAGAAAGGCACAGAACAGAAACGAAAGCAGCCATGACGATTATACGACATATCAAACTGACTTCATAGCCTGCATTAAATGGTGTTCGGCAAGGGCTGGAGAAAGAGAAGAGAGGGGGAGAAAACAAGCACTAAAGATCTCCGAAGAAGCAGCAACGCAGTGAGCAACGGTTGCAGACCAGCAACTAGGCGACGCTCCGCCCCACTGGGCTGGTTGAAGCACCAACCACTTACTAAGGGAGGAGGGGCTCCAACCAGCGGCGACACGGCAGCAACTCGGAGCCTGTCAGTTCTACTTTCCAGCCCACTCAGTATTCTTTGAAAGGTAGAAGAGAAAGTTTCGTAGTGTTATTGATTCTCTTCATTTTGTACTTTTAAAAGTTCATATTTCAACGTGTCAGTGTTAGTGATAGATAATAGTTCTTTACGAAATCTATAGAAAAGAGATAAGAGTTAAGTAAGATGGAACCCCTGACACCTCCACATACGCCACCTCATAATTCTGGTCATGAGCAACGCAGTCTGCATCAGATACGTTGGCATCCTCAGCATCACCAGTATCATGCTACGTTTCTTGATCACTGGATCCGAGGCGCAGCTCTATTAGCAGTGCGTGGCTGTTGTCCAACGGTGAGTCCTATCCAACACCAACAAGGTGTACCTCTTCACATGGGTTTAAATCCATTAACGGCAGTCCAGTCATCACCAGCAGCTTCCTTTCTCTCACGCCGGTTACCCGGCCAGAGACCTAAAAAGGAATTCATCTGTAAGTTCTGTAAACGTCAGTTTACCAAGAGTTACAACCTTCTTATTCACGAGAGGACGCATACAGATGAACGGCCCTACTCATGCGACATATGCGGCAAGGCCTTCCGTAGGCAGGATCATCTCAGAGATCATCGGTATGTGCTTTTGTTTACTTAAATTTATTTGATCAGAATTCAACGACAAAATAAAGTAAATATTAATTAATAAACAATAAATAATTTTAATATTAAATACTAAATTATACAAATTTGTTATTTTTCATGATTGTTTACAAAACTATTATTTATCAATTAATTTTTCTTAGGTATATCCACAGTAAAGAAAAGCCATTCAAGTGCGGGGAATGTGGCAAAGGCTTCTGCCAGAGTCGCACTCTCGCCGTCCATAAGATCCTTCATATGGAAGAGTCGCCGCATAAGTGTCCCGTGTGTGCTCGCACTTTCAATCAACGTAGCAACTTAAAAACTCATCTGCTGAGCCATAGTGATGTACCCCAAGACTTGCGCATAGCTGAGCATCGCTATCATCAAGAAGCTGTTGAACAGGATAAAACGACAGCCCAACTAATAAAGATGCGATTGTCACAGCAACAACAGCGACAATCCTCAATCCATCATCATCAACCAAAACTTGGTTTCACCATTGAGGAAATTATGCGTCGCTAAAATGAACCTGAGAATTATGCATTTTTAAATATTTATCTTATTTGTGCGTTGTGTCGATGTAAATATGTATACAATCAACTATAGGTTTATCACACGAATCCTGGAGGTTCAATGTCAAATTACTATCCCTTTAAGTAATGAAAAGTAACCATTTGATAATAATGATATCTTTCCCCCCTCTCAACTGTATGCATTTTTGCATACGATTTCTTCCAGTGAGTTTTTTTTTATTTTGCTTATCATGTTATCTTTATAATACCCTACATTTACGTCTTTTCAATTTATATTATCTATTCAAATATGGTTTACTGATTATTATACAATTATTTATCATTAACTTTTTTTGAAATAATTGGATAAACGTAGCTCTATATGTGTGCCTGCGTCTTCACATTGGGATTAAATCGAATGTTGAATCTTTTGAATATACTTTTTTAGAAAAAAAGTGAATTGAAACATAAAAATTTCATTTATTTTGAACTATTGTGTACTCAAAAGTTAACAGAAAGACGAAATGTATGAAGTGTGAGTGTCAATCCGACTGATGAATGATCCGACTGAGAATGATTATAGTATTAAGTACCTCTCTAGAGCCAATTGTATAAGTACGCCTGAGAAAAGTTGGATCGTAAAAATCATGTTACCTTATAATTAAAAAGTACGTAAGGGAGGGCATGTTTACATATGTCTACCCATACCAAATAAAAATGACGCGGCGTGCAAGTAAAAAGTCTACAGTCCTAGTCGTTGGAACTTGAATTATTGATTTATTGTTATATATTATGAATTAGGGATTAAATATACTTGCTAATCAATTAAAAATACAATAAGTTCGAGTACATATTTACGTTCTCTAAATATTGCAATCATAAGCTCAAAATGATATTTTTAATGTTATTATAAACTTTTATTGAATTCCAATATTTAAATTAAATATTGCTGGATCAATGTTTTTATTTAAGGTAAAGAAAGAAGACTGTTGAAAGTGACGAAATGTTTCAGCAATGCAATGATAAAAAAAAAAAATAAATTGCAAATCTTTGAATGACCTCAAAAATTGTTTTTTCAATTACAAATAAAGAAGTTGTTTATTTTTATTGTGAGGCTTAGATGTGTTTCGTTAAATCTACACATATTAATGATGAGCAGGCAGTTAACCTTCTGGTATAGTCAGCATCATCCAGCTTTAATTAATTATCTCGTCCTCTATACTACAATAAAAGCTAATGAAAATGAGAACAAATACACTTAGGTCATCTCCTTTATACAAAAAATTTTATTATCAGATTGTATACCCATCCCTCCTTCCTTAGCTCTGCGATGAACTCACTGTGCTTTCATATTTTTACCTATTTGTATTACAATGGACTCTTGGATTCTTTTTTCCGTATTTTTATTGCATTTATTATCGATATTGTTGTAATGTCAAATACAACTATATATTGTTCAACAATTTAAAAAATTATAACAGTTCCAAACTGTTTCAATAGCTGGTAGCTTCAAAAATCGTATGTTTTCTTTTTTTTAAATTCAATCCATTTAAATAATTTTATAAGTGAGTTTCGTTATATATATTATAAATTAATGAAAACTTAACTTTTATTATATCTTCTTAAAATACCGTATGTTCATATATGATGTTCATCTAACAACGTATTTATTTTTTGTATTATTATTTTACAATTCTACTGTTTTCAAGTATATTTGAGTATGACAATGAAGATATAAAAATATTTTCTCTTTTAAATAATATTTTATTACTTATATAATCACATATATATTATTGTTTATAGGATATGACACTATGAAATTAATTATTTGGAATATTGGAAAATGTTTTTATGTTAAACAAATACAATAGTAGAATTATGTACGATATAAATTTAATATAAAATTATTAATTTTATTCAATTTCATTTATACAATTATGAAAGAATTCTAACATACATTAGACTAAAAATTAAAAAGCACGGTGTGAACTAAACATGCATAAAATCAACATCAAAATATAATTGTATTGAAACTATTAAATTATAATTAAACAAATGATTATGCTTTTGAATGGAGCTTCTCTAATAATTAAATGTATATATCATTAAAATAAAATAATATAATCCGTATTTTTGATCAAGTTAGTTTTCAGTACCCTATTTCTAAGTAATCCCTTTATTTAATAACGTAAATTCAAAGCAAGTATTTTTAATTTTACAGTATTATTGAAATTAGTTAAATTTTGTATAATCATGCTCTCAATTGCAGATGCTAGAAAAAGAATCTAATAATAATGATTAAAAAATTTGGCTGCAGCCAAATAACAATACATAATTTAATCAAACCTATAATACTATATAACTACGTTTATTTTTTCTCTTACCCTTTTAAAATTTTAATACAATATAATACGTTTCCAATAGTTATATAATACTCCTTTACTGATTTTCAATTTTGTGTGAATCTAGTACTTCTATTATTATATAATTATACATTATTGTATTGTAGATGACACAATAAATAGTATTATCTAGAGTAATACCTAAAAAGCAAAGATCAAATAGCAAATATTTTAAAGATACGATCACTATCTGTTTTTAATACTACTTTACTAACGATGGTGATCATAATGATGAAATATGATAATGATTGTAATCATCATGAATAAAAGACTCTATGATATATTATTTATGAGTAACGTATTGAGTAATTAATAAATATAAAACTTGCATATAATCAGGTATTTCAGTAGTTTAATTTGAAAAGTAATGAATATCAATTAAAGTTTATTTATATTTATCTTTATTATATTCAAAAGTAATGATTTGTATTATATTTGTAAATAAGAGTATAACTTTAGTATACATTATTTATAGAATTTTTATGGTCGATCATCAAAATAATTTTTAAAATACATGAATACAAATAGATCAAGTTGTCAAAAACACAATCGTTTTATTTGTGTATAATATAAAAAATTTTGATAAATACGTAGAAAACACTTTATAAATTTTTTTTTCAAATAATATTTTTATTAAATTTTATGTAATCAAAAATGCTTTTTCTTTCTTTGAATTTAGTGTTACAACAATATAAAAGTACAATATATAAGAAGTATTAAAGATTATATATTATATATATTAAATATAATATATTATATATATTAAATATAATATATTATATATATTATATATATTATATATTAAAATATATAAGAAGTATAAAAAAATAGAATATATACAATAAAAAATATAAGAAGCACAGCTCAAAAGAATCATATTTTACTTTGATAACATATGTATAAAATTAAATCTTATCTCAATATCTAATTTTTATTAATATTCTTACATTAATTGAATAATTTTTTAATACATTTATTAATCGTTGTATAAATAAATAATTTTTTTTAAACTATTGATTTTCATATAAAAAATTTATATTGTAAATTTTAAAGTTTGCTCATTTTAATCATGTATAGTTTTATTTGAAAAATAAATTATAAATAATTATAAAAAATCAATACTAACAAAAGAGATAATAAGTATAAAATAATTAATAATAACTTTATAAAAGCAATTATTTGTTACTTATTTTCTAGGTTTTTATTATGAATGATTTAAGAATAAAAACTTTGAAAATTTTCTTTTTACATTTGGTTTTTTTATATCTTAATTTTATTTTCATATCTAAAGTATTTTTTTTATATCTAAAATATAAAATTCATCATAAAATTTCAAAATAAAAATTTAATTTTTAGTATTTATAAGATGTTTTAAATTAAGAAAATTACAAAATACTATAATAATTAAATAAATAAATTATTAAATATGAATTTTTTTTAAAAATTACTAGTATTTTTTACTAGTACTAGAATTGGCAACATTGTATTTTATTATGATTATGTGTAACTATGTCTTTTATTTCTTAACTTATTGAATTTTCTAAAGTATAATCTTTATAAAATTGAGTTCATGAAATATATTATTAATTTGTGATGGTTATATTTATTAACTACATATATATTAAAATATTATATATAATTAATAATTCACATTTATATAAACATCAACATTTATTTAACGTCTATGAATTTATTGTTTATATATTTAGTTAAAAATTGAATAATTCTTTCAATATAAATTAAAATTTTTATAAAAGTCATATTCATCGCAAAAGGAAAATTATATTGATCATTAAAGATGTTATTTTAAAATACCAATTTGTAACTTCTACAAATTTCAACAGAACTTAAAATTATAAATTGTTTATGATTTCAGATTATTTAATTAAATTATTATCTAAAACTGACGACTAAAAACTAGTTACATTTTGAAATTTATTAAATTAACGAGTGTTTATAAAATTATGACTGTCGCAAAGGAAACTTTTGTTACCTCAATATCGATCTCTTTTTAATTTTTTTAATTCCATAATTTGTATCAAAACGTTTTTATTTTCGTGTAATAGTGACTGTAATTATCAGAAATATCCAGAAAATATCACGTTTATTTGCAAACCTCGATGACATATATATCTGGAGCAACCTAAATAAGATTCCTTTGCTTGATGACCGATATTAATATTGTTCCTTTACTTAGCAATAACAGTTCTGTAATTTGAAGTTTCTTAAAAGAATTTTATGTACCGTCTATGGACGCTTAATTTTAATGTTCAAATTTAACATAATTACATAAAGATATTATTGGTATTATATAAATAAATAAAGAATATTAATCAATAATATTCATTTAAAAGAGTATCCAAATTTTCTAACGTTCTATAGTATATTAATAATTCCAAACATTTAACTGATTTTACAACATTAGTAATGCATAAATAACGCACAATATATATATATATATATATATATATATATATATATATATAAATGTATATATGTATATATAATGTAAAATATATATATATATATAGTACCCAGAGTACGGTAATATCATAGAAGGAAATATCTTTTTTCAATTTTTCAATTTTTCAATTTTTCAACAACGTTATTAATTTAAATTTAATAAACATGTAAAGTTATATTATTCTGAAGTACAAAAATAATGTGTATAATTAAAATTAAAATAATAATAATTAAAATTTCATTATAAAATTAATTATTCTTTTATAATAATAATAAAAACATAAAACTTAATTATCATAACAAACATTTTGTTGTAATAATATGATATAATGTAATTTAGTATATTTTAATTTTAACTAAGGTTTATTTGAGATTTACATTAAAAAACAATTAAAAAGTATATAAACAAACATCTAATTTAGTAACAATACATATAACGGTATTGATTGTTTTTATTGTTATTATTATTTTTATTTCAGAATATTCTTTAATTTAACATTCATCGTAATTTTGAATTTTAATCTGACTTGAACACTTCTCAATGTAAAATTGTAAACTATGTGCTGTACTTAAACAAATTTATAACACCAAAAGCATTTTATGGTACAAGGCTCACATATTTATATCAGTATTGTGGTAAAGAGCCTACTTCTGAAATTCTTAAATTGCAATTTTGCTCAATATTGAATATTTTTAAACGATTGAATCAACTACGTTTCCGAGTCTGACTTTACTATCTGAAATACCGAATCTGAAAATTTACTAATACTTTCTATAATAGATTCCTCCATTCCTCCAAATGACAGCATATTTTAATAGTTCCTCTTCGAATACCGTTTAGCAACTGTAAACTATATACGTCAAAGAAGTTTTAATAATTTGAATAAACTGTATTTTCTTCAGTTGGGATTGTGACAGTAAACTAAAGTATGTAATATTATTTAGCAAATAAGAGCATAGTAAATATGATTAATTGAGATGATCGATTGAAATTTTTTTTATTAGATTACGATCTGTATTTAATACATAATAATAATATGTAATAATTTAATATTTATGTTGTAATATTGTGAACAACAGTTATATAATTATAATTTAATTACAAATATCTCTAGTAATTTTAAATGACTTTTATTTAAAAGATAAAAATTAGAGATATTTTTAAATATATAATTAAATGTTATTTTAGTGCATTTAGTTATTTAATGAAAAAGAAAAGAATTGTATTCTTATAACATAAAATTTTATTTTAATATTTGAAATAAACATTTTTCTATTTAAACTCAGCGATTTTATTAAAATGAAAAGTGATAGAACAAATAGACGAAAAAATATAATAAATAATTTAAATCTAAAAAATTAAACAAGTGTTTATTGAAAAAAACAACAAACAGTAAAATAAGATGTAAAGAAGTTAAGTTACATTAATTATTAACATATAAAATGAGTGATCATAATATAATGTTTCTTTTTTTTATTAACAATATTATTATAATTTTTAAGTAATAAAAATTCATATTACATGTTATAAAGAAAATAATTTTTTTCATGGGAAGTAAATTGTATTTAATTTACTAGAATTTAGATTCTGGTATAACTATGCAATAGACTCGTGTTTTGTTAATATTTTATTAGTGCCTAATAACTTAAATTTTGTTAGAAAGAATAGAATATTAGTTAATTATTTAAAATTTTAACTATATTTGATATATATTCAGTGATATACTATAATAATTTGTATTCAAATATTATTCACACATATATTTAAATATCAACAAATTAAAAATGACCTTTACAAACATGAGATATAGTAATTGTTACAAAATGTTTTGTTTTTAATTAATTGTATTTCAAATTCCAAATTATATCGAGTTATTAGATTTATGTTATTTACATAATAAATTAGTTTTGGAATCAAAAAAATGTAAAAGATAATAATATTAAGTATTCATAAGTGGTTCATAAAACTATATCAATATGAAATAATACAAGGACATAGGTTATATTTATTAAAGTTTAATAATGTATTTTAATTACATAATCCAGAAACATTGATGATGCATAATATTAGTGACATGTTATTTGGAGTAAAAATTTATATTTACAAAAAACATCCGTTTTTTAAATTCACACGTTGCATTACAGATTCACACCTCTTCTTGTACATAGAAATCAAAGAAAAAGAAGAGAGAAGGAGTGAGAGAGAGAGAGAGAGAGAGAGAGAGAAAATTGTGGTGAAGGGGCAGTATTTCAGAGGCCGAAATAAAAGAAAAAGGAAAAAAAAGCAAAAAAAGAAGAAGCAAGAAACAGAGAATTGCTTGGTGTATCTGATTAAACCGTCTGTTCCTTTTTCTGCCTTTACTTCCTGTGCTTATATAGTGAACTGTATAGAAAAAGATATCACTCTCTCGAATTTCAGCTTGTGAGTGCGTGTGAGGATGGGAAGTCTCGTAAAAGAAGCAATTGATGTATGCTTCTGGTACATATATATGTACCCGTTCATTAAGGCATGAGGTTTACTTCGACGTTTACGCGGAGGAGAGTTAGACGGTTCCAGCGATCAGGACGACGTTGTGTAGAACGACTCGCGATTCCTCCATTTTTAGAGTTGCCTTTTTTTACGGAGTCTTTACATTGAATCGTATATAACCTATTATCAATACACACACATACGCGCGCGCGCGCGAGTACATTCTCGCGTTGCATTTTTGATGCTTGGTCTCCTGTTCAAGAAAACGCACCTTATTACTGAAGCACGTACCTTTTATTAACTTTAATCACTTATCATGCAATCGTAGAGACCTCGCTTAGATACTCTAGCCTAATTAACTGTAATGATGCTCAACTTTCTCACCGGCGTTACCTTTACGTCCGCTAAGAAATGAATGTATCTTACGATTCCGAGGACCTTTCTCATATAACCGATCTTTTAGCATTAGATGACGAGTTGAGTCGATTTAAGAATGCATACGCATTCGTTTTTATTAAGAAATTAGCTAATAGTAAATTATGTATAATTGATTATTATTAAGAATGTAAATATATACAAAAAACCATAAATATATTTAAATATTTAATTTTGCTACAGTTATTTACATATTCTTTGATGTAATATATTAAATAATTAAAATTGTAATTTATAGCTTTGAATGTAACAATAAAAAATTTGAAATTAATAGAGTATAAATACAAAATTAAAAGAGCTTTTGTATTAAAGTAAAATTTAATAATATTTTTTGTTAAATTACTTTGTTTATAAATTAATAAATATAATTAGTGTTGGTTGAAATAATACATTTTCAAATCAATAGTCATTTAATTAAGTATCGTTATTTATTATCGATTTATTAATATTTTCGTAATTATTTTCATTAATTACTGTTTTATTTCCATTATATTTATATTTAATATTCGTAATGTTATGGAAAACAGTATATTATGAAAATAGATTTTTTTAGTTAATATGAGAACTTTGAATTCATAATAATAGTTTGATTTATGAGAAATTGATAATTAAATGTACGACTTATCTCAAAAAATAAAAAATAAAGTCGCTTGCTATTCAATTTTTCGATCAAAAGTAATACATAATATTCATCTTTTTGCACTCAAAGTAATTCGAGCAGAAAATTTTTAAAATATCAAGAGTCGTAAGTTTTCATTCATTTATAATATTCAAAACACTAAATAGTAAATTGTTTATTCAAATTCAGGCAAATATGCAAGAATACACATGTCAGTATGTTCATAAGATATTTACTCATGATATCATCAAAACAAATATTACAATGTTTATCATCTTATGAGTAGCTGCCAAGTATTATAAATGTAAGCAATTTACTATAGAGAGCATAGTTTGAGTTCTATCTATTATAAGTGGGTGCTGATTGCCGTAGCTGTAGACCGATGCGTACATCCTTAATTCATGCTTATATATGCCTATAGGCACATTAATATGTATATACTTTCAGGGAATGAAATCTTATTTGCGAAATGGGTATGTGCAATAGTAAATTGCCAGTGAGTTTAGAGTTCGCGATCATTAATTAGAATGCTCGACGGTTTTTTCTGATCAATTAGTTTTTCAATTAGTAATTCAATTAGTTCTTGCGTAAATAGCAAGGGGTTTGTTATTAGTTAAAGAAAAACTTTTTCTAGGACTTGTGGTTTCTCACGCCATGAAAGTCGCGGACAGGTTAGCAGGGGAGTCCATCGTCGATAGAAGTTGCCTGAAGTACCGACCGAGAACTTTCAACTTTGACTATCCGGAGTTACATAGCGATGTCGCTTCTTTCTGTTTCTGATATTAGATTTTGTTAATCCAATACGTGCTGCCACCTTGTGACAATGGATCCGTTTGTTGGAGTTCCCACTTAGCTGGAGTACAAGCGTTTATATTCTCATGACGCTTGTGCAAGTCATGTCCTTATATCACATGAACAAATATAATAGCAAAATAATAGCTGTTGATATAATCACGCGTGATAAGAAATATTTGTGGGTTTCATTTCAATGACTTCGGCTTTTCTTTTTTCTTCAAACCTAATTGACTTTTTGCCAGTTCGGTGTTTTCAACTCCATTGACATCTATATTTTCTTTTCTATTTGTTGAATGATAGTCCTCATTATTATTATTTCATCGTTATCGATAAGTATTGCGTTTGCATGTTGTGCTTGCAAAGATTTGTAGGTTTATATTTCGAATAAAGAATATTATCGTAAATTTAAATTGTTTGCCTAATCATTTATATAATTATTTTATAATCGTTTATATAATAATTTCTGTTTTACAATTAAAATATAAATGAATTAATTTAAATTATTATAAGCATACGTACTTAGATATATGGTATCACCCATAATTTAATCAATTTTTTATTTAATAGGTAATTATATTTTCATAGGATTAATAGGTAATTATGCTGCTGCCCATCAACTGTATATATCATTGATTAATACTGACAATTTATAAGATATAATTTATAATATATAATTTATAATATTATGGGTAATAGCGATAAATTGCACTACTTTTTCTTCATGTGGTACTGCTTTTTTCAAGTTAATTTCACGTTTGATTTGTTTTAGAGTAAGACACACGATGATTTACGTAATTAATATCTTATTGTTCTTTTTTCTTATGTTGTACGAATTTTGTATATTTAGATGATTCTATACATAATTAATTTTATTTACCATAGATAAAATAAATTCCTATAATTAATAGCATAGATAGTTTCGTTTTGAGATAGCAATATATATAAGTAATAGATAGTTAAATAATTTTTCTCAAAATAATTACCTTACCATTTATTTTTTTAAATGAAATATAATTTATTTTTAATATAAAACTGAATACTGTCATTAGGAGTATAATTTATACATAGAGTACACTATAGTTTATTTGAACAAAACAAGAAAGGTTTCATGACATTCATATTAATATAATTATATAATAAAAGAGTAATAACTGCGTCTACTATCATTAAAACTTTTAAATTTATGTCATTTTTAAAATAATAGATAAATCAGTGAAATTAAATCGTTACACATCTGTTTCGTTAAAAATGTTGACTATTATTTAATTATTATTATTTATTTCTATTTTTAATCCATTTTTATATTTAATGCATTTTATACCGAATATTTTTCATTAAAAATAGTATGAATTAATGTATTAATAACTTCCATTTATATAATATAGAAAACAACAATTTAAAATTTACCTTATTATAATTTAAGATATTTGCAGAAATTTCATTTATATTTTTATAATGTTTCAAGATGAAAATTTTTAAATATAATATTCATTATATTTTACTTATGATATAGATGTTGTAATTCATAATCAAATATTAGATTAAATATTTTTTTATGTTTTTTCGTTAATTGTCAGCATTGCATAATCATCAAACCAGAGAATAATATTAATTATCGATGACTTAACAAATAACTAACATATGTTAATTTAATATAGAATCAAAAAACCTTTATATCTTTTAAACATTACCAATTAAATTTTAGAAAATGAATTATTTTTATTTATTGTTAATATGTTTTTTTATATATAAATTATTTTTAAGAATTAAAGGAATTTGCAATCACAAATTATAATTAATATTAATTATATATAAAAGAAGTCATTATATCCTTATATTTCTTTATAATTAAAAAAATGTTCCCAAAGTTTTATACTTTATAGTATTTCTCTTTTCATTTTTTGGATAGTTATAATTTAAAACATAACTGTGTAAATTACTTTAAATATTATTGTTTGAACTGAATAAATTTAATCGGTTCAGTTAATGTAGATATGAAGTTTAAGTATAATTTATGTTATTGTTAAAAACAAAATTAGAATCATAAAGAATTTTGGGATTCATTGGAGTAAATAACGAGTTCTGCCTTTTTCTTTCCATAAATATTTTTAATAAATTGTAGAGAAAATTTCAACTATTGCATTTTTCATTATTCAATATCGTATTGTTACATGTAAAGTTTGAAAGTTTAAACAGATGCAAGGTTTAAGATTAACAATAAATAAAATAGAACTTGAAATATTTTATGTTACGAGTGGATTTCATGGACTTTGACGTTTTGATATTATTGGCTAATACTTTACGGCAGTTAAAATAGTGATTGTCAGTTAAGTTGTTGATACTACACAGTTCCACTGAAATCTCATAAAGAATCATTACATCTGAGTAATGATCAATGTTGTGGGATTGTAAAACCAGTTGTAATGAAATTTTTTAAAATTGTAATCTCAATATTATCTAATATCAAATAATAATTTTATAAATAAAAATGATAATGTAATATATGAATAAATGCTAGTGTAATATTTTGCAATATATAGAAAATATTGTATATGTAATGTATTTAGTGCTATAAAATTAAATTTTAATATCTCTAACCGTAGTAAAATAGTCTCACATAATGAAGTATATAGATTGTTTATCTATGCAAAATTAGTTTCTCTGGTTGATGAAAAAGGGGAAGCATGATAATCGAATAATATTCCAAGCGCTGAGATTTTATAGATTTGATTTAGATATTATTTTAGATGATGTGACTAATGTTTCTATCAAACAAAACTTTTTATTTATATATTAATTATAATTATTCAGAATATAAAGAAAGGTTATATAATATAATATAGTTATATAATATATATAAAACGTTACATAGTAATCAGTCGAATGACTGTTTATATTGTTACTGTTTATACGGTTATTGTTTATATTGTTTATTTTTAATCCATGGGTGTAAATAAAATGAAATTATTTATTTGCATCCTGAATAATCTTCAATGTTAAGTACAAATAGCTGCAATAATTACATAAAATTGATGATTACTACTGTGTGTTTTACCAATTATTTGTAAGGGTCATTTAACAGAAAATATGTTACTTAATATACCAAATTTGGCGTTTAATTAGCTTGGAATGATGGAACTACCGCATTTAAGGACATCATGATTGCTTGTTTGAAGAGCACTTTGTGTCAATGTCAAATCCAAAAGAAGGCCGAAAAATCAATTAGTATTGCAAATTTTAACTATAAACATAAGCAATTGCAAACAATAAATGGAGAAAAAAGTGTGGACGCACAGTAAGATAAATAAAAATAATTGATACTGCTGGAAAAGTATGAATAGTAGGTCGAGGGTGGACCCTCGCTCGTGATGCTATGCGCCTCGCACCGCGTAATGAAAGGGTGGGGCTCGTTCCCACGGCGCCCCCGGAGGGATCTCAGCACTCCTGCTCTCGCACCCCGGGCTGAGGCGCTGCTGCCTACGTGACCCTCGACCTGCCATTAGATGAGTCCGAGCCTCCGGCGACGCGCGTTGCACCTACTCCCACGCGCATGCGCGCAATCTCGTAATTCATCGGGACTCCCACCCTTTCCCACGAACAGGGGGCGCAGCGTCGACGACAGCCAATTAAGCTGGCGGACGTCGTGGCGCGGGGAGCAGGATCCGGACGTTGCGGGTGCAGTCAGAGTAGCCGCACGAATTCCCAGGAGGCGCACACTGGGGTCATGGGAGGACCCTCGGGCGGCTTACTCCTCTGCACGGGCCTTGCCGACAATGAGGTGCTGCCTTGAAGGGTGGGGTGGCGACGAGCTTAAAGGAAAAGAATGGAGAGATCGACAAGAGCCAAGGAGAACCGCTCAGAAGAGCAGCGTTCGATCTGCCCTGCCCCTCCAGCTATCGCGCACACCTTTCTTTATAAGTTCACGCGCTTGGATCTGCTTTTTTTTAAACTCAGTTGCCAATAAACCTATCCGTTTTACGTACTGAGCCTCGTTTACGCTACCCGATCACTGATTGATGTGATTCCAGCGATAAGGGTGAGCAATATCGATATTTTAAATTCTTTATTAATCATCAATGATAATTGGATTTAAGATTATGTTATTACTTGAAGAGATCAATTGTTATATATTTTATGTTATGAAGATTGTATTCGCATTTGAGGATTCTGTTTTGTCGATTAATGTATACACACTTACGTTTGTGCGAAATAAGAATCTACCTTTAACGGCGCTGTTTCTGTAAAATTGCATAGGTAGAAAAAAGATTTGTTCAAAAGTATAATACAGTAATCACATAATTTGACAATTTCATGAATTGGAATAGTATTAGACTAATCAGAAAGTTTACCTAGTGTATTAAAGATATTGAGTTAATTTATACAATTATTTTGAAGTTTGTAAGGTTAAAAATTAGGATTAAGTATAGTTGATAAATATGATTAGGACAGCAATGGTATTTAATAAAGAATATATATTCTTTTTTGTATTGAAATGGGAATTGTAATGTTCATATATATACTAACAAGGCAGTCTAATATTAGTAATTTAGTTTTAAATAATATATACTTCATATGTATTAAAAATGCCATTAGTATAATACATATGTCATTTAAATTTTAAAACTTGTAAAGGCTTTAATATATTAGTGACATAGGAATAGAAAGGAAGTTAATACCAATAGCAAAAAAGATATTCTTTGTTTAATAAGCAGTCATTTTAAATTTATGAAATGTACAGTACTATTTTAAAAATAATACATTCTGATACAACTTTATTACGCGTTTCTATAAATTTATCTGATGTTTTATATTCATTATGTTTATTATATGTATTATATTATACTCATTATATGCATTATGTTCAATTATAATACATGTATACAAGAATAAATGTATGATTGATATTTTTATGTGTATATAAATTGTATTATAACATACAAGTTTAAAAAGTATGTATGATATACTATAAATGTACTCCATATTTTAGAAAATATATATTTTTTTTAATTTATTTCGTAATATTTTATGTGAATATTATAACTTATTATTCAATATACTGCTTAAATAAATGAACAAGGAAGCAACATATGAAACTGAATTTGTAAAATTATTTTCAATTGGTAATAATTTCTATTTATTATTATTATTATTTTTTTTTATTATTAAATAAATGATTATTCAATTATTTATTAAAGCTTTAAATTTTAGAATTAAGTAATTTAATATATTCATAAGTGACTGATATAAATTTTTAAACTTATAAATCTTTAAAAATTAGAGTTTTTATTTTTTATAGTACATTATTTCAATTATTCAATTATTTATGATTGAATTATTAAAATAAGAGTTGAATATTAAATGTAGAATTTATAATTTCATTGACCACATCACTATTCATAAGTTCAATTACATTTGTGGCAAAGTGTCATTGATCGTATAAAAACTGGTTACAAGCATATTCGTTCCTTTTTATGCTTAGTCATGGATACAGATAAAACGACATATGATTTTGCAAAATTTAATAAACAATCGTGCATGAATGTACATCAATATGCACCTGAATACATAATTATGTCTAAAATACATTTTAAATCCTAAAATTTATAAACTACATACTCATAATGTTTGTGCATATGATTTTGTATGCAATTAAAAATTTAAAATACAAATATACTTTCATATAAATTTAATGTAATTATGAGAATATAATTTGTTATTTAAATTCAAACAAACATAATGAAAACAATGAAATAAAATTTAATAATAATAAGTTGAACTTCACTGCAAAAAAGAATAATATCGTAGTTTAATGTGTAGTCGCCGAGAAAATTGTGAAAAATTTTCTATAGAAAGGTTGTAAAAGTAAATAGAAAAGATAAAAACAGAACATACAACAACAGAAAGAAATACTTGTTCGTATGGTTTAGTAGGTTATTCATATTATAATACATAAAGAATTAACTAGGAAATTGATAATATTTTCTGTATATATAGTGCAGCGTGAAAAATTAATTTGGTGAAAGTAACAAATTTTTAATTTAGTACTTTTGCAATACAAAAATGAAACCAATGATCTATCAATGATCTAAACAAAGCAACAACTAATAATAATTATTATAATTACATATAATATTATTTCTGCAGTGCTTTTTACTATAAATTTTTATGTAACATATTTTATTTAATTGAAATAGCAATGACCTACTTAATAAAATATTTGAATTAACATTATTATCAAAAACAAAGATTTCTATAAAGAGCTGTTAGTCAAAAGTTAGTCAAAAATAGCTAATAGTCAAAATTTTATATATTTTTTACCTACCTAAAAGAGAATTTTAACTTTTTTTTCTAAAAACGCATAGCAAATATTAATATAAATTTATTCAAAAATATTATAATTTAAAATTTCATTTTATAATAATTACTTATTTCTAATATTATTTTATTGTCTCATTAATATTTTACTAATTATAATATGATATATCCATATGTAATTTCAGCATACACATATACATTTGAAGTTGATAGATATATTTTTTGTACATAGACTTAATATGAAATTCTTTTCTATTATAGTTTATATAAATTTTCATTTATTTTAAAACAAGCAATTGTCATTTTGACTGAAAATGATTAGAATCTTGAAAGGTTCTGATTTAAAGTTTCTATATCAGAAAAATATCTTATCCTATACATTTAAATTTTTTATAATTTTAAATTATTTTGGTGTTTCTGTATTATGCTTGACTATAGTTAAAGAATATTTATCAATTTATTAAGATAAGTAAAGTACTATTTAATTGAGGCAACAAATAATAAAAGATTCAAAGAAGAATTAAAAGATAATAGTTTCATAAATATATTACTAAAAAATTATTACATTTAGAAATAATTAACTTCCATAATAAATATACGTTTAATGTGAGTAATATTTATATCAGATCTTTCTTACTTTTAGTATATTTTCTTATTAATGTAATAACTAAAATATTATGAAAAACAAATTTCAATGAAAATTTAAATATTAATTTTTAATTTCAATGATTCCAATGTTTAAATTATTCCTTATTATTAAGCTATTTGTATATTTCTGTTCATACATCTCTTGTAGACCTCAAAGTATCATATTATTATTTATAAAATTTGCTACTTAGTAAACTTAGGTAGTTCTTTATAAAATTTAAATTTCTTAAATGAGAGGTAAAAAAGTGAAGCAAATATATGAGAAATAATTAGAATAAAGAAAAAGTTAAAATTAATAAATTTAAAATTATATATAGATTATAATTGTAATTAACAAGAATATCAATTGTATAACTTACAATATATCTATAGTAGATAAAGATATAAAATTTTATTAAAAAGTGATAAAATAAAAAAAAAGTTAAAAATAAAAATAAAAGCTTTTAAAAGTTTACTTTGATAGTTAAAAGAATTATGTAATAGGTATATTATTCATAAAGTATTAAATTATATGTTTATTTCAGATTTGTATATAATATTTATTATTTTAATATTTGTATATAATATCACTATTCTTATAAATTTAAACGATGATTTTTATATTAATATAACATAAATTTAACCAACTTGAATATAAAAAATTTATTTTACTAGATTTTATTATAATTTTTTTTACGGAAAATTCATATTCATTAGTACCAATATGTGTACAGATATTTATATTTAATAAAAATAATATTTTATAGTATAGTATGAACGATATCGTACCCAGATATGTATTAGTTTAGTTAATTTATAAATCCAATTCTTTTAATTGTGTATCAACCAAATTATTTTTGTTAATGTTAATACAATTGAAATTACAAAAATATTAATTTATAGTATATAATAAAATAGTATACACGTTTTATATATTGTAATAAAATTAGAAATATTTTAATAATTAGTATAATATTTATAGGTTTTATTAAAAAAATAGTAATTATATGATGTTTTATATTAATATATATACAAGTATATATGTATTGTAGATTATGCTTTCAAGCATAACAAGCTTAACATTCATTTTTTCATAAAACTATCGATATACTTTAAGGTATAAATTATTTGAAAAATAATCATAGAATAAAATATGTATAATTATGAATTTGAAAATTATTTTAAATTTTATAACTTATTTTTATTTGTTTTTTATTTATAAACGTAGAAGCCATTTTATGGTTGTACTACAAATATATTATTTATAATAAAATGATAAAATTTTATATTGCGTTTTTTTATTTCTCAATTTTAATATTGTTTTATATATATTTTAAATTTCTAATTCTCAAGAACTTGTCGAGTAATGTATTTTAATATATGTTTTCAAATTTTAAAAAAAAACTTAGTTTTCTGATCATACAATATAGGATCTTTGAAATAAATTTTTAATTATCTTTGAATTTTAGGATATTATAATTAGTGCATGTAGTTTGAAGTCTACTTTTATAGGTGACATGAACGCTTGTATAAATTTTAAAAATAATATCTATATGGTTGAGCTAAAAATGTAGAGAGAAAGAAAGAAAGAAAGTGCGTTGTATGTGTAAAGTATGTATTACTGTGATTAAATAGCAGGGCAAAAATTTATAAAACGTGAAAAATTTTCATTTGTTAGCATTGGCTTATCATTTGTTTGTTTCTTTTCAATCTTTTACGTATATATTGTATTCTTAGATTTTCTTGTACTTATTTTTCATTTCTTTTCTTTTTTTCATGGTGTTACAATTGGAATACAGATCGATGTGCAAAATTAAGTTCTTCCTTATTCATTGGGAGTATATTTACATGAAGAGGTGTGAGACACTACAATATTTCAAACACAATTTATACTCTTTACAAAGATTTTCTGAGAGAATTACTTATTTTTGTACTAGTCGTTTGGAAAGAAAGTATTGGTGATAAAGAAAAAGACTTGCAATTATCATGTTTTCTCATTTATTTCTTGACATGGTACACGATTTAGAAACCGACCGTTCGCTGCGTCGTGCTCACGCAATAATATTTATAATTTGAGATGCATGGTAGAAGATCTCAAGAAAATGTTTATGCTTTATTGTTCAAGTGCAGTATGTTTACTTTCTTATAAAGTAGGAAATGCATACTATGAAATTAAAAGGCGACAAAAAAAAGATAAGCCGTGGACTGAAATTTTATTTTTTAATAATTTTTAGCATTAATTTTCTATACATAAATGTTTAAAATGTGATTCTAATATAAAATATGTTAAATTTAAATTAATGCAACTATAAATATATTCAATAATACAATGCATTTTATTGAATAAGTTTTTCACTTTAATTGCTGAAAATAAAAGTTTATATAGATCCGTTTTTGTATTCAATAACTATTTGTTTTCACATATTTAATAAAAAATTTGCAGATATATGTTTTTATATTAAAATGTTATATTAAATTTTTTTTATTTTGCAACATTCGACACATTTTTGGTTTTAATGTTTTGTATAGTGGAAAAATTTTAAAAAATGTTTAAACTGTAATATCAGTACTCAAAAAGAGTATTTGCTTGAATTAAAATATTAATGATATTTGTGAAATTTTGTAATTTTTATTTTATATGTACGTTCTATACACAGTTACTGTTTGGTTTATCGTAATATTCATTAATATTGTTCTATTTCAGATAGTTTTTTATTTATTATTTTTTATGCTAGAAAAAAAAATTATTTTTCAATATGATGACAATTATACTTACTATGTATAACATTACTATGTATAGCTGATAAACTATATATAAACATAAACCTGTGATATATGGTTTTACGATCATTTCATTCTATTATTCGAGATAGATAGATTTATCTTGATTCTATACATTGTTGCCTATATTAAAATGCGTGCTACATATTAAATTCAGTAATTTACATTAAGTTTATTTAAATTTTTCTTAATCTCGATACAATACCGCTTAAATTTATGTATATTATGACATGTTTGGTAAATGGGTCATTAAAATAAAAATCAGTAAAGTTTAAAAAATATAGGTGCAAGTAATTACACACATCATCCTTAGTTTTATTTTGCATTAGTATTTATATCTGTACATATAAAAAACAATATTATGTTAAGATTATATTAAATTTATTAAAATGTTAAAATTCTATACAAATATAAAGTTTTATTTTTTTATTTCAGATACATTTATCTTATTATCAAACAAACTGTTTTATTGTGTATTATCTAAACTAATTTTTAATAGGTGTCTGGATATAATAATAAATAATATAATATTTAATAACAATAATAAGTGCGTATTTAGTGGATTCAAATGTTGAGTTTCATAATGGTGCACTACTTTTGTTGATTGGATGTATAATAATTCAATACTTGTTTTGATTTTATTGTCATATGAGTAATAACCGTGTCGTAGTTTAAAAAAAATATAAGGCAAAAGATGAGATTACAATTTTTGTCAGGTGATACTGCCATGCTAGTGTTTCTGAACAAGGTGAATGGACGTTCACGTGGGAGTCATTTCCGAGGAGAAAAGTAGCCCAAGGCGGAGGAGTTGAGTGAGTGAGCGAGTTTTTACGCGCAAGAAACTGGGGAGTTGGGATTGCCTTAATGGCGGTCTTTGACTCTGACTATGGGAGCGAGGTCGGCGGGTTCGGGAGGTGCATCCCCGGGGTCTTCTGAAATCTCCAAAGAGCGGCAGGTGGTCGGTGCTACCGCGTTCACCCTTCACTCTATAATCTAGTATTTTCATGAATTTTTTGAAGACTTCAGAAACGTTATATCTTGCTTCTACGTTAATTCTTTTTATATTTCTAAGTATTTACAATTAGCTTCTCAATACTACATGATGCTATTTAATGCATTCGCTTTTTGATGTGAAGACTATCAAATTATGTTAATGAGTAAATTTTCATTTTTTAAAATTTGGTATATAAATTTGTAAATAATGATAATATATAGTTAATAATATATAGATAATTATAGTTGTGAGAATTTTATGTATATATTGTAAAATTCTGAAATAAACTTTATTATTTGAATAATTAATATAACAATTGAAACAGCTAAATATATTTTAAAATACATAAATAATATTTTAAAATAAAATCAATAACATTTATAATTTATATTCTGTATTTAAATTATAGATATAATTTACTAATTTTTACTTATTTAGAAATTATAATATATTTTTTATTAAAAAGGCTTGTAACAGAATATTCAGAAATATATTATATTATCATTAAAATATCATTTTCCGAAGAAATTTTTTTCAGTAATAATTAAATATTGAAAATATTATAAAAGTAAAATATTCTCTTCTTTATTATTCAATGACAATAATGTTTAACTTAAGTATAAAAATATCTATTTCAATTTAAAACTTTAAGTTAAACATTATTGCCATTGAATAATAAAGAAGAGAATATTTTACTTTTATAATATTTTCAATATTTAATTATTACTGAAAAAAATTTCTTCGGAAAATGATATTTTAATGATAATATAATATATTTCTGAATATTTACGATTTCATTTCATAATAAAAAGTTTATTAAATGTTGTTTGAAAATTAATTTTTAATATAGTGAATTATTTTGAGCTTGATTCATTTTAAATCTGTACAAATTGAAAGTTCTTAAAAAATTACGCGTATACATATTTGAATTCGAAATTATCTGATTATAGCGGTAACTTTCCAAAAATTCAAATAAATAAATCAACAGTAAAATTTATGGACGAAATTAATTCCTCTAGCTTCAAAAATATTGTTCCAAAGACGTAGCCACTTATTTGATAAAAGAAGGAGAGTTATAGCATAAAAAATTAAACCATATTCGTATAGAATGATATGGTTGGTAAAATCAATGTTGCGACTGCGGTGCAAATTTCATGTGGTGCTGATGATTAAAAGTGTGAAGGTGAGCTGGTTGGCGCTGGTGCCTGGTCTTACGATATTTTGCCAAGAGCCCGTGGCGTCGCGCGGCTTTGAGGACTCCCTAGCGCTACTCAGATAATATATCAAGACGCATTAAATTAACGGTAAGTGCGGACACGAAATGATTACACTTAATACAATTCGAGTGCCTACACTGAAATTTATAAAGTTTTACTACATACGCACCTAGTAGAACATAAGTGTCAGCTGTAAATGGATTTTTACCTGATTTTATAGTAACCTTCTATTATGCTTCTTATTGGGTTTTTTAATAGTGACAGAGTGGTTATATATTTTAATAATTGTCGTTGATAAGACTTATGACGTATAGCGATCGTAGTAATTACAAAGTTCGTGAATATATTTTAGTATTGATCTAGTGTCGATATTTCATGGGTATTTGTAGATTTCTATTACCACTAAAATTTTTATTTGTAATTCTAATAATCAGGATTTGAAGACTATTTGCGAAAAATCGTGTACAAAGTAAAAATCTATCTACATAGTTTTACAAAATAAGAAATTTCTACGTGATTGGGCATTTCTTACTTGTAACTTTTGTCTCGTTTCTACGTTGATTATAAATAAAGAATCTTCTAGATAATAATTACGAGTTCTATTATGTAGATTAGAATAAAAAATAAATAATATAAATCATTAAAATTTGTAGGAATTGTTATCGCCTTAACTAATAGCCATGTTTTACTTTTATTGACATTATAAATACTATTTGCTGTTTTACATTAAAAATCATTATCCAAGATTGTAAATTATAAATTAATATCTATTATCTTTATTTAGAGTCATTAAATTCATTCACAATTGTATTCATTCACAAATATTTTTGTACTAACACATTTAATAATATTTAATAATAATGCTAGTGAATATATATTTCTTATTTTGCATATCTCGATGTAATAAATTTTAATTAATAATAATTATTGGAATAGTCATAAATGGAATCATCATTTTAAGAAAAGAACATTGTCAATTAAAAATTTTTTTTAAATAATATTCAAAACCTTATATTTTTCGCATTATTATTTAAGTGTAAATATTATGTAGGAATAGAATAATTTAAATGTTTAATGTTTATGCTTTCAACATAATTTAATATACGATGCATCTATTTTCTGGATTTGAATAATAAATTCAGTTCTTTATGAATGGTGGTGAAAATAGATTTATTTAGATTGAAATCCCAGAAGTAAAAAAGAGATTTAAATAAAATAATATGAGTATAAAGAATTATGATTATATAAAAATTAAAAGTTAAATATTTTTCTGTACCATATTATATATAGATAATATTCCTACTAAAAAGTCTGAAAAATTTCTTTTTAATGAAACACTTTTTTTCGAACGGAGATTCTTATAAACTCTGAAAATATATCCTCGCTTCTATATTTTTACAGGTTAGTTTTTGGTATAATATTAGATCTACAATGAAGATATTAGATTATCAATTTTTTTATAGCAGTTTTATTGATTTCGGCATATTCTTTATTCTTAATAGCAATAAACATGTAGTCTTTACAAATAGATAGCGGTAACATCAGTAATTAATATTTTATACGGTGCCTTAAATTGACTCTTTTTTTAATGAAATATATAGCTAAAAAATGTTTATGTTTAAAATTGATATTAGTTTTAAATCCAATTTTATAGTGTTCCAATTTTCTAAAGTTAATAATGTGCTTACTTGATGCATTTTTATCCGTTTACATAGAAAATCGCATATAAAGATCCAGCAATTCTTCGGGATTGATTGATATAACAAGATTACGAAACCCAATGGAACAAAGCGAGACGCAATATTCTGAGCACGGTGGCTTTACTTGGCGTAGGTGTATCCTGGAGACACAAGAATGAACGTTAGAAATATGATCTGAACTCGTTCTTCTCCGCCTCTCTCCGTTTTCCTTTCTATGTGCTTCGTCAGGTAATGCATGGGTTTGCATCGCGGCGGGCGGCGCACTTTGTAACAACGCGCGGTCTTTTCACGTCGATTAATCTTACCAATATATATTCAGCGGTGCGCCGCGCGTCCACACGCTGCGCGAGCCCCAATATATCAGAAATAAAGTGTCGTGCTGTGTCCGCGCCGCTGTTGTCCTTATGGTCGTCCGAGTCCGAGGCTCGCGATGGATGCGACAACATTGCCTTCAATTCCCATCCTCCTCTACCGCTAACAGTCCTTTTTTATTATTTTCGATGTAACTCGTACTAAAAACTCATGAGGACTGACAGCAGCTCTCGTGTCTTCCGTTTTCACATAATTGTCTTTTCATCGTTTTTTGCAACTTAATGTAAATCTCTTCTTTTTTGCAAGTACTTTTCACTATTTTAAAACTTTTTCGATATTTCGACTACTTTCAATTATCAATACTTATTATAATTATTCATAAATTATTGCATATATTTATTTCAAGATCATATAAGAAATTTTAATAAATACTATGATCAATTATATTTTTAATAAGATATTTACTTCTATACCAATAAAGGTTGTGAATACTTTTAAACTTAAGATTTTACATGGATGCTATTTACTCAACTGTGTTAAATTACTGACGCAATTATATTTCAAATCTATGTATAGTCCATAATTGTTTACTCTTATATATTTTTAAGTTAGTTTTTAGAGCAATCTGGTGTAATAAAAATGATAAATAGTTTTATAAATGTATGAAATGTTTATTTATTTATAAAATGGTGCTAAAATAATAAATGATAATTATATATATGAATTTCTGCATATTTAATTTTCATTTGTATATAATATTATCATCTTAGATGCTCTATTTTGATAATTGGAAATCATACCTATAAAATTGCTATTATATCGCGAGTAGTTACAGTTTCTTCTTCTCTTCTTTGGAGAACGGCTTCTTCTGCGCCTTTTGCGCATAATATTGTTCTTAAGAGATATTTAATTCCGGATCCAAAGGAGAGGTCTTTTTTGCGGCTCTATCACGCCCATTTCTTCTACGTTGTTAGGAAAGGAATGCTGATCGCGCGCTATTGACATCTGTACCCAAGCTCTTTTCGGCCAGCTAATCTTCCTGATCCTTTGCCTATTTATAAAAATCGAGAAAAAAGAAAGGTCATCAGGAACAGGGCCTGGGGCGTGTCCGGCAGCGTCGCCATGTCTCCGATGATCGCGAACGCCAGGAGATGCCGCCGCAATGACCGCGCGAATTTCTGGTCGATGGTCATCTTCTGTACCTAAACGTCATTACCGACAATTGTCCTGGTCTTGGGTTCCCCGCCGTGATACGCTTGTGCATCTCGCATGACAACGCCGTTTAATTGCTCGATCTATCACCCGATTTTCCTTTTATCCCCACTCATCCCTACCTGAGATTTATAATATGTACGCGCAAATGTTCCGACATTTGACGCAGCCAGAAATAAGTAATACTTTATTAATATATTAATTTTTACGAGTATAAGTAAATTGAGAATTGACAGTAATATGCAGCATACACGAAAGGGTTACTCACGTCTTTTCAAATGATATAATATACATTGAAACCATATTTGTGCTAGTTAAAATAGAATATTTTGTGCTTAAATGAAGCGTATAATTTCTTATACTTACGAATAGCTATAAAGCTTCTTTTTAACTGTAATTTATCGAAAAAGTTGTTGTTTGGAATTTCAGGTATATGAATAAATAACATATTTTAAATTACAAAAATTGGTAAATGCAATTAAAAGTTTTATTATTCAACTTATAACAGATATCTAGACATATACATACGCCTACGTGTGTGCATGCGGCTACACACACCACACGAACGCACGCTTATGCATACTTACATGTACGCGCACCTATATACACAGTATTATATTAGTACTATTTATTCTTTTTTTTTATTAAAGAAATAATTTATTAAACCAAATTTCATTTAGTTCGTATAATTTTGAAATATTTTATTAATATTTATTCTTTATTGATTTTTCTACGAGAAACGAACAATCGAAAATTATTTATTATATATATATTGATGTTAATTATTGTTCAACAATTTTAAATTCCTTATTTGTAAATTAAATGCCATTTTTAATTTATTTTTATCATATATAGGAATCGATAAATTTAATTGGCTTGGTAACTTTTATCATATGTATAATTTATACTACTAATGTAAAAACAACAAATAGATGTTTTAAAAAAGAAAGTATTTAAATATCTTTAAATATATAATTTAAATCAATATAATACAAATTATAATTCTATCATAATAGAAAATGGTAAAAAAGAATCGATAATATGTATAAACCCCATATGAAAGTGATAAATATATTATTTACATCTACAGTAAAATAAAATCGTAATAGTAAATAATTTGTCAAATTATTTATTCAGTCTATATTTATTAATATATAATAATTATGGTTTATAGTTTATAGTTTGAGTAGTAATCATATATTTGTAGTATATGTTTAAAGAAATACTATTTATTATAAAGTTTTATATTTTAGTTGAGTGATATAACATTTTTGAATATAATATTTTATTTTAAAGCTATAATATACTGAAAATTTAATATTTTTCATAATAAATACTTGTTTAGTACCGATCATGTAATATTCTATAATTTAATTCTGATTGTCAAACTTTTTATTATTGACGAATAGGTAATTAAAAATATGTGGATCAAAATCAAGTCAACAGAAGGATTGTTTTAATATTATATATAATAAATGAGCGAATGAAAATTAGATTAAATATCATTTAATGATGATATAATATCATATGAGATTAATGATTATTTCATATGGGGTATTACCACATTAAAAAAATAATTATTTTTTTTTATATTTAATGAATCAAATTCTTTATTTAAAGTTTGTTTATGAGATAACTAAAATTTAGATTAATTATTTGATTATTGTAACATATATTGTTTTAGTTAATGTTAAAAAAAATGTTATTTGAATCATTTTCTTTTATTAAAATATGCATAGTAGCACTACTATTGATTTTATGTATTATGAATGAATCAGTTACAATGTATTATTTTATTAATAGACTATGCTTGATAAATTAACATAATAGTATTTTTTATTTAAAATTGAAGTAGTGACAATCTCTAAAATCAATAGTAGTGCTACTTTGCATATTTTAATAAAAAAAAATGATTCAAATAACATTATTTTACAGTTACACTGTAATTTTTTTAATTTGATTAGCCAAATATTGTGTAATGTGATCGAGCTCATCTGTTACATTATAGTTAAATACAGTATTTTCAAACCGACACACCGCATGTTATAATTTGGATTTTCTAAGTTCTATGCGAGTAAAAAATATCTGACTTACTATTACAGTAAAGCTTTTATACTTTAAATATTTATCTAAGTTTAAACTGCTTGTATTGATTATACTAGAATATTTTTATTTTTTGTTTTATACAATAAAATCTCGTCTAATATGAAGGCATTTGCAAGATGGTCAATCTGAATATAGTACAAATTACTCCATAAATATCTTCTATCGAAAAGTTTAATGTATATATTAAAAAATCAAGGCTATATTTGATTTTGACTATCGATATATTTAAAAGCACGAATATACGATGCACCATTAATTGCTCTTGTGATCAATTAAGGTTGAGTTTATTTATGCCATAGAATAAATATAAAAATACACAGTACGCAATGAGTGGATGTCTATTCCAAGAACGAAAGGGTTCATTCAAGCCCTTCCGAAAGTTAATTTCTTGAACGCAAAGATGCGATGGGGTAGAAAGTTGGGGATTTGCTCGAGGTGTCGCGACATCCCGCTGCGCCCCAATAACGAGCTCTCGCACTCGCCTCTCGTAATTAGTTTTCCTTAGGAACCCAAGGCTCATCTTCTCTTTCTTGCACGCCGCCTCAATGCCAATTACACTCTGACTCCATTTGCATAACGGCCTCTGTAAGGTAGGTCGGGCCTGGGCTTAATGGGCCCGCGGCTCGGGAAGAGGACTCGCGCGTTGTTGACGGATGTTGGAGCCGTCAATTTTAAAAAAGCGGACCAGAGTACTAGCCTCCTGCTGTGTAAAATTGTCTTCTGCCTTCGCTCGCACTGCTGCAGTAAGTTTCATGCAATTATTTGCTAGGCCATAATTTATATTCGTTCGTATATGTCCACAAAGTGATGCCTCCTTAGTGGTAGATTTTGAGTGCTTCCGAAATCTACACATTTCCATGCAACAGCGCAATTCTAATTAAATTTCAATAGTATATACGACCAAAATGGAGTACATATTCATTACAGTCTGCGAAAATGTCGGAGGTACACTTAACAGGATGATTTTTTAAATCGCGATAAATCTTTCATCGAGCATTCTGAAAACTCTGAAAAATATATGTCGCGTACATATATTTCATTAAACCGCCGCTATTATCGATCATTCTGTAAGTGCTTTTTAATTTTGAAACTCGATCGGAATATGAAAAATATGAGAAGAGGGAGATTGATATAGATAGATAGATAGATAGACAGATAGATAGATAGATAGACAGATAGATAGATAGATACATTGATAGATAAATAGATAGATAGATAGATAGATAGATAGATAGATAAAGAGAAAGAGAGAGAGAGATAGAGAGAAAGAAAGAGTAGGTATATTCTACACTCATACTAGCCAACTTAGATGAGACCATCAGGTCACAGCGGGGCATCGCGACACCCTCGTCGTCGTCTTTCCGCCTGTGCTGGATTTGCCTTCTTTAAACATCGAGACAAAATGAAACGAATAAGAACGAAGGGCGATACGAAACGAGACCTATATTACTCATCTGCCTTTCACTCCCTTTGCGCATAACCAATGATGGCAGTTATAAGGTTTCATCGGTTCCCATCCCGTTCTGTTGCTTCGGTCATTTTAGTAAAATTAACATTCCGGTTAATCGAGTTCACTTAATTCGATTGACCGAAGCATATCGTAAGGCGCCAAGCATTGCGAACCCTATTGCGTAAACATTGCCCCCGAAAGCTTCCTGATAAATAGTGGGAAGCGGTGTTGGTTATCACAGAGGTTCTATTAAAATGTCGCGGTCAGCAAATAATTGGACCCCAAGATACTGGTTGGGAATTTCGCGGCAATATCTTGGCCCCGAGAAACGAGCGTCGATCAAAGAAAATGTAAACTCATTACGAAATATTCCACTATTGCTAAAAATGCGATTCGAGTGAACATGCACTAGTCATTAATTGCAATAGTTTGGTTACTCATTCACACATAATATGTCAGAAGACGAAGAAGAGTAAACACTATTGCCGTCTAAAGTAATGATAGAGAGTGAGAGAGAGAAAGGTACCATATAAAATAATGAGTCTTCTGAAAAGGATGTCCAGCGCATGCCGCCAAATTCTTAAAAATTCTTCATACAATGGAAGCCAAACCTTGGCCCTACATGAGTAATAAATAAATGCTAATTTCTTCAATCGTACAATGGTTGCAACTTTCCTCGCGGTCGTTTATCTATCGGAGGGCTAGAGCGACTAAAGCCGAGCGCGAGAGTTCATTAAAATTTTTTAATTGAAAAAGTCAAAATGAAATTTCAAAGGCATAACCGTGAAATCTTGTATTATGATTTCTTTCCATTCCATTTGTCAAAATCTACCATTGGAGTCTCTATATGTATCTACGTATATACTAGCTGTGTGCATGTGTATATGAGGGAGGGAATGAAGGAAGAGAAGACTGCCGCGAGCCTGTCGTAGTAATAGCCGAGACATTATTAAAGACATGGAGTCCGTACACTTCTATTTTGCACTCTTGCCCTCGGAACCAATGATGTGTGTCCTTTGTGCGTTTCGGCATGCATACCTGCAGGCTTAGAAAGAACTCTCTTTCTCCTGCTTTCTCTCTCTCTCTCTTTCTCTCTCTCTCTCTCTCTCTCTCTCTCTCTCTCTCTTTCGACACTTCTTTCATTTCGCGACCTCTACGCAGTTTGATGCTAGGCCATATGAGGACAACAACGGTGTCGATAACGACGGCGATGGCCGCAGTAACGGAGGACGGGACTAGAGAGAGGTCGCATCTAATAATTGACTCCGTTGAAAACCGCACTGCGCGACGAATCCTTTTCCTCCGTCTTTATGAGTGAGTATGAGCGCGTGCGGCATAGCCTTCCGAAGAGGTGGAGAACTTCTTTCTCCCATTCCTCGTGTTCATCTTCTCGTCCGTCCTTGTCCCCATACTCTTTCGCACGTCGCTTCGAGCCCTTTTCATTGAGCCGGTCATGTGGGAACACAAGGGTATTTTTACTTTTCGCCATTCATATGGGCCACTATAACAGATTGTTTCTGAGAAAGAACACGAGCTTGTGCACGCGCTTAAGTCAAGGAGGTAGAGAAAAAAGATGAAGAAGACAAGCAGGCGATGATGGCGCGCACGCGAAACACCTCGTATAATGCGGACCTGGTGATAACTTCGCTAGATGAAGAGAAGGAGGCGATCATACGTAGCTATACAAGGGATGGATATCCATTAAAAATTTCATTAGTAATCTTTTTTTTTTGTTTCCGTTGGTTCCTGCGATATTATCAATACGCGACAATCATCTTATAGTATTTTGATACAATAGATTTTCAAAACAATTGCTCTAATTTATTCGTTAATATACTATATAGCTATATAATTTATTAGTGATCATTTAATTGGAATTTTACTAGCAAATTTGCTCTGTATCTTTGACATTTATAACTGTAAAAATTATAAATGTAAAAAACTGGTTTTCCTATATATATATATATATATACTACATATTTTAAAGTAGATTTTTATATTTTTTTAAAGATTAATTCTTTCAAAATTTATAATAATTGATTATGGATTATTTTTATTTCATGTTTATGGTTCGATTGATTTAATTTTTATACCCTTGAATTTGAAAGTATGATTTTAACAGTAACTGGTATTTTTAAGATCTATTATTAAATAATGTTTTATCACTTGAATCTTGAACCTTCAATTTAATTTTAAAGGAAATAATTTTATGTTTAAAAATTGACTGACAGTATTAAGCGATGACATAGTTTAATGATAATCCAAAAAAAATTAAAAATAATATTATAAATATAATGAATGAACAAAAACAAGGTACTGAAAAGGTATAACAGATTTTTGAAAGTAGATTTTAAGAAGATAAAAAGAACAAGATAAGAAGAACAAGATAAAAAGATAATAGGTGAAAAGAGAGTATATACGTGAGTACAGGGTTATATGGTTTTTTAATCGAACCTTCTTGACTTTATTCTGGTTAAAGCAATGGAGGTCCGTTCCTTTACTTTTCTGTGGTTGTAAAGCAGAATGCAGCCGTTGTAGATGAAATCAAGCGCATTCTTTATTAAATTTGATGACGCTTATTCGTTGGATTTATGTGGACAAGTCCGTATATTTGGCTCTAGAAAATATGCTCTTAAGAGTCGTATATATGCCTCTATTATAAATAAAAGTGAATAAAGCACTTTTAGTTTTGACTATATGTGGTTGACGCTGCATCTTCAAGGACATCACTTATCTATAAGTACATCAATCTATTCGATCATTATGGCTCCTTTATTGTATCTAAATTATGAAATAGTTTTTATTTCGATTCAATTTATTCATTAGTTAATGAACATCAAACCTTAAATATTTAATAATGTATTTGAAGATATATTATAACTTACGATAAAGAAAATCTAAACATACATTTAAATAAAACGCGATATATTTTTTAAAATCCTTAATTACGAAAAGAAACAAGTAATTTTTTATAATGATTTTAATTAAATAAAGTTTATATCTAATGAAGTGTCATATTCTTATAAGTTTTTTGTGTTTTAATCTACACAGAAAAACATTTAAAAATAATTTTATTTACTATATCAAAAATTTATAAATCGGTAAAAATATTTTTTCATTTTTAGATAATGATTTCAAATTTATAATTAAAAATATTTATTTTATTTCCGATTAAAAATAAACTTATCACAATTTATATGATAACAAATAATATTATTTCCAGTCTAATTAGCATATTTATGTATTAGCTTTATTATTCTTTGCTAAGTCTTTGCAAAGTTGATTATTAGTATTATTGCAATGTTTCTTTTCGATGGCGCAAAGTTTTGTTGATAAAGGAATTAAAATGTATATCAGCTTACTAGAAAAGTTGGAAATAGCGCTGCTTAGAACCTCCATCCATTATATAATTTATTATGCAGATTAGTACATTAAATGGCGTTCATTCAATCTCAATATTTTAGAAAATAAATAAAAACGATAAACGAAACGAGAATTGAAAAGGGAAAAAGAATTAGTAGTTATAGACAGCAGCAGATAAGTTTTATGAACAGCAGGTATTATATACCTACTCTAAAGTACATGCTAAGAACGAAGTGGAAAAGAGAATATAAGATGTAAAAGAAGAAAAAGATCAAAACGCGCACGGGATTTTCAGGAAGGATAATTAATCACAATGGTGCTTCTGCCATCGAAACTGAGTATTAAAGTGTCATCGTTGGCTAAAAAAGAGGCAAAAGGGCCAAGAGCGACAAAGAACCAGAGAGTTAGGTCTGCCTGTGACGACGATGATGGGGCTTTCAGGTAGCGGGCATCCTTTAACCTTTATTCGGAGCTGTTTGTGATCTTTTTGATCTTGTGCAGCAGAAGTAATAGCTACAGTAGTAATATTAGTAGCAAAGATAAGAACAGCAGCTCATGTACCTTCCTCTTTTCTTTCAAACTAAAGAATTTCAAAATAGAATTTCAAAAAGGCGCGAGTGGATGATGAGAAATGGTTTCAAATATTCGCTTTTCTATTATGCCTTTGAGAAAAAGTAGGAAGCAGAGAATGGGATAAATGATAAGGGTCATCTTAAACGAAAAGATTTACATGGCTTCTTAATTAGAGTTATGAGTCTTGAGTTTATATATATACTTCTATTATCTTCACTTCTCTAAAGAGCTCTTTTTCAGTACGTGCTTAGTCTTCATCTATTTTTCATCTTTCTCTTTTCGCACTTTTCTCTATCTTTCTTTTCATGATTCAACGATTTCATTTAAATTATTAAGAGATTGATAGGTAGATGAATACATAAACAGAATAGGCGAGAGAGACAAAATTAAGGGGATGACAGTTTTGAAGATATGTGAAACATTTTGAACACATTTTGAAGATATGTGAAAGAAAAGCTAAAATCTGCTCAGTAATATCAATGATGCCTATTTATTTTTTCATGAAATTCATTGAATGTTAGCTGATGCTATTGCAAATTTAATTGAACTGTGTTTATCAATGAAATACCGGTTGTGTGAAGTATATGCTTAAATCGTATCGGTATCAGTAGTAAGGCACTTCAATAACTCGCTCCTACTTCCCATGGGGCGCAATCGATCATGTACTCGTGCGCCTCTAATTTACCAACGAGTACTCAGATTTATCTGTGTAATGAAGCTTATCGTAACTTAATCAATTGAATGGCTGCTGTTAAGCCACTGGATAGGCAATGACGCATTTCATCGATCCTGAATTACATCATGAAATGATCGTAATTTTGACATAATTTTATGTGTAAATTAAAAACCTGATTAAGATATGAGAAGAGATTTATATATATCGTGATGAATACTACGACTATTTTTACTGATTATGTTATAATCAAAACTTACAAATATAAGTCTTAGTAATATAGACTACTTATACACGTTTATACGTTAAAATTATTCAAGAAATAATGTTTTTTAAAGATATTAATCATAATGAAATTGTATGTTGGATATTTCTATACATTTTCATGTAGTTAATATTTCTTATTTATATTAACAGCTAGATACAGTTACAATATTCATTATTTGCTATTATGACATTTGATTTGCTAGTAATTAAGATCTTATACGTTGTGTTAATTCGATTAAAAAATTATTAAAAGTATCACTTGCCACGACATTATTATTCATTAATGTTGAAATATAGTATATTGAATTAGGTTATTATTATTAACTTTATTAAGTATTAATTTCTTTTCTTATTTATTTTTATATATTTTTCAGTTATTATATTATATATAAACCATTATTCTTAAAAGTTATTTTAAGTAATTCTTGTAGTTAGTAGCGAATATTTTTTAATTTGTTTATTTAGTTATATTTATGTAAGTGTATATGCTTAAAAAGAATCTTAAAAAATTAATAAAAAAGAAATTCATAAATAAAATATATTTATGGAAATTTTCAAATTCATTTAATTATTCAACCATTGTAATTCCTTAAAATAATATTTTAATGTGTTAAATAGTTATTATACGTTTAATAAAGATATGTAAAATTAGATTATATACAAATAGTTTTTCATAAAGTCACCTGCTTTATAGTTTATAAATAGCAATATGTAATATAGCAACAAATACAATAAGTATTGATATAGATACCCGTAATACCAATATTACAGTACAGTACAATTCCTAATTGTACAATAGTTATTTTTAATTTATATTTTTTAAGTTGTCTCGTTACTTTTATGTTCATTTTATTATTCGATTTAAATTTTTAATTTGCTATATAAAAGTCTTAAAGTGTGGTTGTTTTAGATTAATATTTAAACAGTTTTTGATCAAAATATTTATAAATCTAAAGAAAAACAAACAACGTTGATTTATAAAAAAAAAATCCTTTTTTATTTTATTTTTATAGTAAATGTCTTCTAAAAGTTTCAAAATAGTTGGTTCAAATAATATTTTTCAATTATTGACTAATGAGAGCATTGTTATTTTTAAAAATAGTCTTTAAGTATAAGCCATAAACAATCACATAATCCGCTCATAAAGACATTATAACAAAAATATGATTGAAACTTGTGATTTCTTAGAGCGGTAAGAACTAGTGGGTAAATGTATGTGTGTAAGGTTTATCCGGCGCAAGTGGTAAGGCTTTCGAAAGGAAGAATAAAAACTGAAAGAGGGGTAGACGAAGTAAGAAACGGATAGGCAGGAAAGGTTACAAGCGAGGTTAGTAGTCAGGAGCTGACCGTAATTTAACTAGTCGTTAAGGTTGATCGTAAAGGGTAGAGCGCTCTGGAATATCTGTCACTGACTTTTTTCATTCTGTCTCTTGAATCTTGCTGTCTTTGCTTTATACAATTGTGGATCTTTATGAGATAAGTGAAAAATGATCGTATTATTTATTGAATTGAGAAATAAGTGACAAGAAGCCATGCGAACCAACTTCGACGGCGCAGGTTGTAATTTGCCATGTGCGACATGGATTGCGTAGTACGGCTTATATCACCAAACTATATTCAGCTTATTTATTAATACTTGTTACTTTTACGCCATAATCGATAGCCATCTAATATACTGTATGTTACTTTTAGTATTTACTATATTTATCGAGTAGATAAAACTGGTTACTAATTAATTTTGTTTATTCATTGACTGTACAATCTTCTGAATATTGGTCCTAAAATTATACAATGGTTATTATGTGAGTGAAAACCAATATTAATGTTTATTGGATAATAATTAATGATAGTTATACAAAAAGATGATGTTACGATAATAGAAATTTAAAATAGGATTATCTATATACATATGCATATTATGCATATGCGCGCTTTTTAAATTATAAAAATTTATAAATAAAGCTAATTAAGTAATCGTTTTGCTATACAAAGTGAAATGTTATAGAAATCAATTTAATTATTTGCATAATATCTTACTTGGTACATTTATATTATTTTTACGTATTTGCATATTGATAATAAATAATGTTACTTTTGTTTTGTAAATAAATCAATTAACAGTGTTCGATCAAGGCAACACAAAAAATAATTTGGTGAAGGACAGTTGAGTTTTATAAGTAACTTGAAAAATAATTATATTTTTCAAATTTAAGCTAACAATATAGTAGTTTGAAAATTTTATAAATACACAAAAAATGCATATATCCTTTCCGAAAAAAATATTTTATAGTTTTTCTCATAAATTTCTGGAATATATATTAATTGAATTTTTTTTAATATTATTGTATGTATTGAATATATATGTTGAATTTATTTTCAGAAATATGTATCATATTAAAAATTTCTTTATAATTTAAGTAAATATATTAATAATACAAAGATTTCATAAATTTATATACATGCAATGTATGTATTTTAATTTATTTTAAGTAACTTATTTTAAGTTTATTTATTCAAAACTACTATAGTTTGTTTCGTTTAATCATAGAAATTATATGATATTATTATGCATATTTAATTAGTGTAATAATATCAAGAAACTATTCATCATTATTTTAAAGTTAATGAAAAACATTATTAAATAGGAAAATTAAAATTGTATAAAAAGTTTCAATAAAATCGAAAAATATTTATCATTGACTTCATGAATTTTAATGTAAAACCGACATATTGTATAAAACACTTACTAATAAAAAAGTTATGTTTTATAATAAAATAGTAATGGATACTTATAAATATATATATATTATATTAAAAACTCTCTATGTCAAACATCAAAGTTTACGTGTGAAACATTCATCGATCCCGTGCTAAAAAATAGACACCCTATAACTTGAAATGTATATAAGGATACATTAGCACTATCTCATAATATTTGTGTAATTCGAATAAGAATCGTGATTTTATTAAAAATGTAATTTTAAATAAAAAAAGTTGGATTAATGTGTTCAAGTGTTGAGTGTAATGATAAATGATGAACATATACTTGAGGTTTTGGAAAGGAAGATCGAGCGGTGGGACAATGGTTACAATGGTGAAAGATAAATACAGATGACTTTGGTGAAGACGCAGATAGATAGATAGATAGATAGATAGATAGATAGATAGATAGAGAGTGAGAGAGAGAGAGAGAGAGAGAGGGAGAGACTACGACGACGACGACGACGATGACGACGACGGGGAGGAGAGACAAATGGTTAAAGGGAGAGAGGGCGCGGGTCGCCATTAAGCAGACCCCCTGCTGTGTGGCCCGCGGCAACCCTTCACAAAAAATTGTAATTGGAAATACTTTTCCTCCTTTTTTCCTGAAATAATTTATGAATCCGCGTGCGTAAGATATTCTTATGTGCGAGAGCGCATCAAACCAATAGGATCGAATTCCCCGTCGCTCTTCCTCGCCGTACCCTCGTACACCTGTCCACGAATATATGTATGTATCAAAAGAAACTGAGAAATGACCTGAGCATCGGCTCTTGCTATACTACGATAATACAGTAATTTCACTCTCTTCCCCGCATTCTCATACGCAAGACCAGTCCTATTATGTATATTACCTATACTATAGTTTTTGTCTCGAATACATCTTACATTTACTACTCTGATTGAAAAATTACTGTTTCAATATTTTTTAATATCCATTGTTCCCCGATATTTGTAGTGTTCACATAAAGTCGTTTAACTTGAGAGACAAGCGGTTAATTAATAAGTTCATCGGCTCATTGCGCGTGGCATAAAGAAGCCGGCTAATCGATTGCTGTAAAAAAGTCAAGCGGTCCAAGATAATTACGTGATGATTAAAGGGGAGACAGGGTGCGAGCAGCGCGGTCCATCGATTAATTTTTTGCTGCGCGTGCCGACGGGGGCGAACGCCTCATGCTGCGTCTGGACAAAGTGAGAGTTTGGCTTCCTGGTGATCCACGCATGACGCGGTACCTCACGCACGACTGCTGATCTCGCCGAAGATGCTCTTTTCGATTTGCATGATTATTCGAATTCTGAGAATAGCGGTGATGAAGACGCCAGAAGCGAAGCCTCCTGTAATTGGATAAATGGCTGGTAGGGCATTCACGTGGTTGGTTTTGTAAGCAGACTAGAGACTCATGATCTAGCAAAGCTACCGCATTGCTATTTTAGTTCAAAAATACGTTTAAAGCTTAATTTTAGATTTTATAATGTAACAAAATTTTTATCGTGTAATCATTGATCTACTATGCAAAGTATTCGAAAATTTGGATTTCATATTTTGTATCTATTATAAAAGGAGTAAAAATTATTGGATTCGATATAAATTAATTCGAACAACTCTAATGTACATATTTGCTACTTAATCATAAGCTTTAATGATAAAAATTAAATATTAATATATAACAATTAAATAATAATACATAATATTTGAATTATTTTCCTATCGCTGTTGTAATCAAAGCATTAATTTATTATTTGAAAGATTGTCAAGGTTTGAGAGAATATTTAAGAAAGATAGGGTTTCATAATATTATGCCAATCAGCATCCTATACTTGCATTTTAATATAAGAAATATCTTAAGTTTTTTTATGGTAATATAAAATTGAATTCAATCTTTTATTAGTTTATTATGCTAATCACATAAAATTAAGTTATTATTTAATTATTTACTGTTTAGGATAGTTTACAAAAACATAGAAAAGAATAAACTATATAATTTATTCAAAGTAAATTCAAGAGAAATATTTATAATTTCATTTATGGTTATTATAATTTAATTATAATATTATTCAATGAATTTATAGTGAGTTTTAGTGGTGAAATTGGTATAAACAGGTGAAAAATATTCCATTATCGAAAAACTTAATGATAGAAAAATTCTTATAATTTTATAAGTTAACACTTATTGGTATAAAATATATTATTAAATAATGTTTAAGCAAATTGTACAAGGCCAATTTAAATGGAAAAGGAAAAAGATTATTTGGGAAAAAAATACTGCATTGAAAAAAAACAATTCTTTTAACTAATATAATGTATCATCATATTGTCTTATTATTTGGAAATATTTTAAGTAAAATGCTATATATACATAATTTATACTGCAGAATCAGGGCTATAATAAAATAATAAAAAATTTTAACAGAAAATCAAGTTTATTCCACTTATTCAATTTCATGAAAATTGGCCAGGTAGAATTAAATGAGTAAAATAATATATTATTTTTTATTAAATACATTACATGTACTTTAGATTTACATTTTATTCAACTAAATTTAGTTAATATTATATTAATATTAATAATAATACTATTATTAATAATTACAATTTTCATTGTAATTACATAAAAAGTATAAAATAGTCTGTGTTCTAAAAGAGTAATATAAGCCTAATTATTTGCATTACAGTAATATAGTAGCTGTGCTATTATTTCTTTTGCATTCAAAAGTACATAAATATTTGTAGATATGTTAGTTTATATTAAAAAAATCATATTTTAATATTATGCTTAATAGAATCATACAAAATAAAAATGTTAAGTAGAAGAAGTAATATTGATTAAAGAATAATAGCAATTTTATAAAAATATTATAGAAGATGATTAATTATAATATAATATTGTAATTATAAGAATAAAGTATATAGATATCCTTTTATAGTGTCTAAAAATTTAATTTATAGTGAAAATGATATTATGATTAAATATTTGAAAATTTTTAAATTATTATAAATTTTTATTAGAAATGAGAAGAATATTAATTTTAATTTAATGGAATTTATTTTATCGTAATGCTATTAATTAAATATACTTCCGAACATTGTATTGAATTTGTAAATTTGTTACGTTACTGTTTCTTATATTAAATGTTGTTATATTTGCAATATTATTTTCTAGTATAATTGTCAAAACGTTATTAAATTTTATAATATTATATTATTTATGATAATATTATTTATAAATAGATATAATGTGGGCAAAAATGAATCTAACAACACATGTAACGGTATAAATATTATTTATAATAATTAAAATAAATAAAAATATATTAAAAGTGGCGGTATTAACGATTAAATATCTGTATAAAGTTATCGATTTTAATATATTAATTTCATGTAAAATTATGAATTACAATTGTATTCTCGAACCATAATTCTGACCGATGTATTTGACTTATTTATAAATATTTTAGAGAGAATATAAGAAAAATAGAGAATAAGGAATGAGAATATATAGAATAGAGAAAGGAGAGAATGTGAGGCACATATTCTTATATAATTAACACTTTATCAACTGTTTTTAAATGTTAATAGTACGTTGAGATGGATGTTGATACCTAATTATTCCGTCAATACTCACCCACTTTTCCATTACTCTCCATCTAGTCTATACTCTTCAGTATATTGCATCTATTGCTTTTGTATTCAAAGAAAATTCTATTCAATCTTAAATAATTTAAAATTGTGCTAATATATTTATATAATTAATAGAATATTAATGAAATTCATAGAATATTAATCCAAACAGAAGTTATTATATTGATAATTGTATGTATAACAAATTTGGAAATATTTCTTCCAACATAAAGACTAAATTGTTTTTTCTTATTAGAAATATTATTTTCTGTAAATATTACTCTACTACAAATATGAAAATTTCATCATTCATAATTAAAGATACAAAAAAAATTATTTATTATTACTATTAAATTATTCAATAATATTATTGAAGATTCATATTTACTTTAATTAAGAATTTATTATAAAATTTATTATATAGTATTACATAGTCACTTAATTCAGATAAAATTTATTATATAGTTTTACATAGTCACTTCATTGCGTTAAAATTTATTATATAATATTACATAGTCACTTAATTCAGTTAATATTTATTATATAGTATTACATAGTCAATCAATTCAGTTAAAATAATACCGATACTATTTCTAAATAATTCATTTGCGTTGGTAAAGATTGATGCAGTGTGGTAAAGATAAATAATTAATTTTTTCAATATAATAAATTTTATTAACATGAGTTGAAAATATTTATTAAATATTAGCAAACGCTTTTGAAAATATTAAATCTAAACATATAATATATTACTTTGAAATATTAAAAATAAATATATTAGTATAAAACAAATATAGTAATTATTAGACATTCTTTTTAAAATATTTCCAATTATTTAAAAGGTATTTATCTAGTTTTTATGTAGTTATCGAATATTTTTAATTGCCAATTAAAAATGAAAAAAGACCTTATTAATAGAGATTAATATCGCCTGAAACCTTATTAATTTCGAAGTTTCACAATATTATCGTTCTCCTACCAACAATAAAAATAAATTGCCAGTAAGATTTCAATGATTTGTGCATTCCTTATACTCTAGCACAGAGGGGAATCAAAATTCCATCGTGAAATTCGCGAGTCAATCTCAAACGACGCAATTTATGATTTAAAAATATGACAACGTGGGCCAGCGGGAGCGCATGGGGATCACGAGGTAGAAAAACAAGGACACGCAAAGAGCGGAACCGAGAAGTGGCCGAGAATAGGAACATTGCACGAGTGGAGAAACGATTGCGCGACAGTCGCAGGGTGAATGGCTGGCATGTGATCCTCTGCGTGCGGTACGACAATGGATCCCAGTCATACGATAATAATGATCAATTATCGATCTGTCATTCAATCGACTCACAAGAAGACTGAATTCTACAGTCCGGAATGCAAGACGAATCGCGTTTTCTTTCTTCTATCCATATCCCTTCTTGTTCTTTTTGTTTGCCGCATTTGAGCAAGGTAAAAAGGGGTGGTGGATCTTTTATTATAAAACAGTCATCAAAAGTTTGTAAAACTCTCATAAACATTCATCAGTATTTCTTCAATTTTGAATTTGAGAATTTTACATCCGCTTGTAGAACTTGCTAATTATGCGAAAATCTGACAACACAGCTTAGAGCATGTCTTATGAATAAATAAGGAACTATGTTAATATAAAGTATCATTGACAAAGGCGACTTATTCGTTTTCAATTTGAATCAATTAGCTTCTTGTTATTCCACTGCTTATTCTTTTTTCCACAATGCTTTTATATTTATATATATTTGTAGTCAGTGTGATATTAATTTTAAATAAAACTTCCAAATAAGACAATATAAATTAATATTCGTAATTCATATTTTAACAGTTTTATTTTTACTACGAATATTAAAAATTTTTTAACATACTTTATTATTTAGTAATTGTATTCTAACATTTATTACTGAAAAAATTAATTTACCCAAAATTAATTTTAGTTAAATAATGCCAATAAGATTTCATATTTACTCTTGATATTATATTGTACATAAAAAATAAATGTATGTATATACCTATCTCTGTATGTAATAATAGATGTATAAATGTATATAATGTTAATTTTTAATGTTATTGTAATTTTAAAATTTGTTCAAGTTGTTAAGTTTAATAAACTTAATTCCAATTATATAATTTAATAATTAATTTTATTTGCATATTATTTATTTAATTTTCTAGAATGTTTTTAAATTATGATTATAAATGATAAAATTTACTAATACTATTATAAATGTATAAATACAAATTATCAGCTTAAAAGAATATAATATCTAGTATTTTTAATACATGCTTTATAATGAATTATTATGAAATTTCATATAAAAGTCAATGGTAGTGTTGATAGAAACTTTATATTTTTATATATATTGGTATATTTGTTCAAACTAATTTTTAATATTTTTAAAAAAAGTTAAAATATAAATAAAAAAATTGTATAGACAATTAAAGATTTTGAAAATGAAGAATTAGTTATATTTGGTATTAGTATATTAGTAAATATTCGGTAATTTAATTAACTCTATTGAAATGAATATGGAATACAGAATGAAAATAAAAAATCTAATTTACATAATTTAATGACATTTTAATATAAGTATCAAGAATCTTACTAAGCTTATTTCAAATTTGCTAAATCATTAGCAGTGAATAAAAAATTCTTTAAAATAAAATATCCTTTCAAAGGTAGTTAATGTTCTCGGTAACAATGAATAATGATGCGAAAGAAATGTAAGCTTGTAATAATCTGCAGGAAAATTTGAACTTTAATAACTAAGTTATAATTTCTTCAATATAATTACTAATCATTGATTGAAGATGATTTTAGTTTACAATAAAATTTATTCAAATAGTTTTTTATGTAATGGAATCGAATGAATAGGAAAAGAATTTTTTTTATTTATAAATTTTAGTTATTTTTAATTTTTAATTTTTTGAGTTTAGATATATTTATCTAAGATAATCTAAAAAATTAATTTATAAAATAATAAAAAAAATATATTTTATATTCAATATGAGTATATTTAATTACTGTATTTATGAATTTTTATTATAAATTTATTATTTTATTGTGATTCTTCTAATAAAGTCTAAATTTCTAATGTTTATATAAACGTACATTGTTTATAAATATATATAAAAAAATAAAACTTTGTTAATTCTATGCCATCATAATTTAAACAAAAAAATAGTGAAATTCACAGTTTGTAATAAGTTTTGTGGAAAATGTTGGTATACAATAATTGTTGTTTCACTGTAATTTATACAAATACATATTGTATAGTTTTTACATTTTAAATAATTATAAGAAATTTAAAAGTAAAAAGGGACAACTATATACATGTATAATATATATGTAAAACATATTTAATATTCATTTGAAATTTAATGTTTTAATAAATTTTTCAAATTATACATTAAACTAATTGAATTAATTTTTTAGCAAATTTAAGTAGATTAATTTTTTTTGTAATTGTAATTTTATAGAAGAAAAAGATTTGGAATATTAGAGGACGAGTTATTAACGATTTAATATCCAGTTCATGGATATTTCGAATAGTACTTATAAAATAAAATTAATAAATATATATCTAACGTATCAAGATTTTAGACTTTAATTTTTAGTCGATTAAATATGCTTCGTTGTAGATATGATGATGCATTTGATCTGTATCTTTTATATAATATTTTGCATTCATTGCAGTTTCCAAAAGTATTTGTCACGAGATAAGAAGAATACGTTATTTATTTAACTTTTTGATGCAAAAATTGTACCAATTTTAATAATTTTTTAAAATAATGAAAATTTAAAACTATATGAAAGAGTTCGTAATTAAGTAAATATTTATATTCTTTATATTTATATTATTCTTATTTCTTATAAATGTAGCAGTTAACGTATTCGAATTATTTTCTAATAAACCATGACAGTAATTATTTTGTTTTATGGGGTAAAATAAAATACTTTATTTTTTATTTATCTTTTTGATTTAAAAAAAATATACTTAAATTGTATACATAAAAAGAAAATAAAAAAAATTAGTACAAAAATTTATTATTATTGAAATGTGTATATGCACACACACATATGTAGACATATATACATTTTATAAATATTTTTATTTTTGATTGTAAATATTTGCTGTAAAGAATCAAATAACACTTATACAAAAAGACTTTTAATAAATTATTTCATAGAATAAGTGAGCCTGATTTAAAACATTTCCGGAATTTATTCAACTCGTTACTGTTTTCAAAGCTATGCTAAATGATCGGTTTTTATACAAGAAAATAATTTAAAATGCAAAAAAATAATTAGCAATCGTAAATTTTTTCTTTGATGCATTAAAAATAATTTCAAGATTGATTTGAAAGAACTGCCCACTTAGTTTGATACAGTGAATATTTGAAAAATGGACAAAAATAATTCCGGCATCTGGTGCTCAATGTGCGACTAGTGTAGGTTTCCAGTATAGATCTCAGTTCTTATTTTATCCGCCAAAGCTTATTAAAATTAATAACCTGAATAAAAAAGAATTTTACCACAACAAAATTATGATATTTTATTTTACATATCATGTTCAATTGTACTGATTAAAGAAGCAAAAAGAAATGAAAAGAAAGAGTGCCGAAAAGTTGCCGTGTTCTGTCCAATTATAATGAAATTAGACTGAAGGACGTTCCTATCCGCGTATGTAGAAAGAATCTTCCATAGTAGAGTCATAAAGTGCATCATAATCTTTTATTATACTAGCGCAGGCAAGGTTGAAAGGGACTGTTGAGCGCGAATCAAACGATACATAAAGGAGTAGACATATGACTTTTGAAAATCCTAATTCATGAGAACGGTACTCTCGTTCGATACTAGACGTCAAATAATGCTAAAAGCCATTATACTTTTCTTATGGGACGTACCGAACACAAAAATAGAATGTGCGTAACAATTATCGCGTCCACAAAGTTTTAAAATGAATAATAATAAGTGTTCTTGCAAGATCTAGATTTGTCTTTACTGCTATGCGGTATCCACCACTTCGATAATAACAAGAGGTATTGTTGGACAAAGGGTGCTAGGATGCGAATGAACACCCCCCATTGAGATTCAGCCGCCTAATCATTCTTTAAATGCATATAAACGAGTCCCCGAAAAAGATGAGACGCGCGACCATATAAGCTCTCTCTAGGTCGAAATGGAGACTGTGCTACATGACTAATATCATTCCACCGAACAAAGCGAGAGAAAGAGTGAAAGAGGACAGAGAGAGAGAGAAATAAAGACGGAAAGAAGATAGAGAGAGACACAGAGAGAGAGAGAGAGAGAGAGAGAGAGAGAGAGAGAGAGAGAAATGCACCATCGAGAATCGAGCGTGAACCGTTGAGGTGGGAGAATGGGAGGTGGTTGGAAAGAAAGCGATAATGGAGAAAAGCAGGAAAGGGATATGGTGAAGTTCAGGGACTAAATCTAAAATGCAAATATATCCGACAAATCATTATTGGTGACAGGTCTCGTTACTGACCATATTACTTTCCGTTTTGAACAAAATCTTAGAAAATGCTCTTTTGAATATAAAAAAGACATTTTCATGTTAGTAATGAATAATCATTACCATTATTATTCTTTAGTCGATTATACACAAATATATTATTCTGTGCAAAGAAATACATTCATTTTTTAATTAGTCACACACACACCCACATACACACACAAAAAAAGGAAATTAAAAAATTTAATATCGATATATGTAATGAATAACTCACTGTATATTGTTTTACTGCAAGGCCATCAAATTGTTTGTATCACTTATACATGAATAATAATTTATCAGTTATTCTATACTTTGTATTCATTCAAACGGTTTTAATTGGGTTATTTCAAATATCTCAATATTATTAGGTAAACGAACGGTGTTTTTAAGTTATAGATTAGATACAAATTAGATATTTATTTATTTAATTTGTAAACGGAATTAGTTATAAATAAGTAATTATAACGAACCAATTAAACAAATTCAAAAAAATTAATATTGACAGTGGTAAGTACAATCTTTAAAAATGTGGACTTAGTCTACAAGTATTACTTGCATGTGGCTTCATAACGCATATATAATTATAATATTGATAATTCATCCAGTTTTCCATTTTCGCGATTTAGTAGAAAATTCTTCATAGTCGGAGCTAAGTTAATGTATTGACTCAAAGCACAACGGGTTCATTATAAACCGACTTTTGTAGATTTTCTCATACAAAAGTCATAAATTGGGTAGTGGCTTATGATACAGGGGCTCGTAGAATCCTATTTATGAGAAATCGTAGCTGTATTTTTTATAAGCGTTCACGTTGAGCCTCAGGAGGAACCCGACTCCCTGCTGCTACCGCTCGGCGCTAGGCGGATCAACGAGTCACCACAGACTAGCGCCAAGCACTGGGACTACCGTGCCAAAAAATATTTCAAAAGTAGCCATGTCCACTCTTGTGCTCCGTTACCAAGGAAATTCCTCTCGTATCCTGCTGTCCCACTCCAATCGCGAGCTTTTATTTATTATATGGTTTCTTAACGATTTTCTCGTTCCGCCTACATTTGATCTTTATTATAATAAGTCCCTTCATTTCTTCGTGTCTTCAGACGTATCTCCCAGCTTCTTTACTCTTTCTTCGCTTTTTTCTTTTAGTTTATTTTTTATTTTTCTTTCTTTTACGCAATGTAATGGCTGATATATTTGTATTTATATGTATATTCGTGTGTGTACGCGCGTGTTCATGTGTGTATCGCGGTCCGGCGCCAATAATAAACGAATTTCGTTTCTTAGAATAAACGATACTTTTTCATAATACCTTATATCGACGAAAATGAATTACTATTTTTTATTCTTGACAAGAGCATAACCTTGGAGGCTTTTATATTCGAGGACGCTACTGTGGGAACTGTTTGCTTGCCCACTGATATTTTTATAAGTTAATGAGAAGAGCAATTACATTTCTATAGACAAAATTCCGCGTTGTGAACATCTTGCGAACTTTGTCGCGGCATTACATTATTTGCAGACAAATTTTATTAATATTTGCAAACAGTTTTGGGGACTTCTCATTATATAGAAGAAATGATAATTCCTAAGATGAGTTAAGCAGTACGGTTCCTTGTACCGGAATATATTTTAATTTTTCAGACATCTCATCAATCAGGCTTAATGAAATAGATATTTTGATGTCTTTTTATGGCATCGAGAAAATTATTCAAGTACGCAATAGCTAATATTTTGTTGCCATTACGCTCGTGTATAAATCTCTGGCCAGGTACTGCGTTGAACTTCTGACTAATGGAATCATACCCCGCCTCCTGATACGTAACGTATATATGAATCTTGAAGATCTTGTCTCGAGATGCTGTCGGCTATTGCGCATTTTTAAGCGATTGCGTACCAAATTCATGTATTATTTATGTATTGAATACACGGAACAAATTTTATATATTTTAGTTGTAATGAAAGTCGCGCATTTATATATCAATGAACATCCAGTTGAGTAATAATAAAGTTCACCATAATGATGCGTTCTACATTTACTAGTTCGAGTGCACTGTCACTATTCAAGTAAATAATAATTGTCCTTTTCAATTATCCAGAATCTCATGCTTATCGAAGCAAGTTTTTACTGTCAAGGCGAGAGATATTTTTGTGAAAAATTAAATTTATGGAAATGCCGTATTATCATTAGAATTATATTTTCTTCGGTTGGAGACGCAAATTCCAAGCTTTTATCAAAGATATTAATTCATTAAATAAATGTACTATTCATATAAATAATACTAATACTGATTATGAAAATGTATTTTTTACTGCACAGTTTCATAATATTGTTTATATTTGATTAAATATCTAACGCTCTTCATAAAAATGTAATTGTAAGTTTCAGTATAAATAAGATTTTATCTTTAAGCAAACTCAAAAATATCACTGCTATATATTGTTTATTTAATTTGAAATAAAATTGTATAGTTTAATAACAATATTTAAACTTTATATTGTAAATGACATTCGATTATGTATACATTAATGTTATTATATTTAAAATCAGTATAATTTTTATAAATAATCTTCTTGGGTTATATTTTAAATGGTAAACACTTATTTGAAGATTGTAATTTACTGTTATAAATAATTCTGTTTACAAATATTTATTTTTTAAAAAGCTTTTGTTAAATTTTTAATTAATTTATACGTATATTATGCCATCCTAAGAATATGAAAATTACCAAGATATATATGTAATAATCAACAAAAATTTATCCTATTAATTCCTATTATTTCCTACATATATGCAAATTCATCTATTTTACTATTAATTATACTATTAATATCTTTATAATTTTATTTTATTGCCATATGATCAAGATTTGAAGTTATGTTAAGAATTTAATTTTAACTCATTACTTACGGTGTTTATAAATCACTGTGAAAATTTTGTATTCTTAGAAAAATTGTATTGTAAAAATTATAAAAAATACTATTATGTTCCATATTTTTTTTGTACATAATTATCAATATTATCAATTTTAATTTTTTAATATAAATGTAATGAAAGAGCATTAAATTATTTTGATTTATAATAAATAAAAAAGTAAGTTTGTAAATTATTAAATCATCAATTCAAATTTATCACTGATATTTCAATATAAATTTATAAAAAGTATATTTTATTTTGTATTTTGAGAGAAAATTAGAATAAAATCTAAACAGTTATTTTTATAAGAAGTTAAAAATTTTAATAATTATAGAAGAAGTCTTTCGACAAAAAATTAAAATATAATAATTATAATAAATGTAAAAGAAATAAAATAATATTATTTATAATTAGAAATTGTAATTCTTGATATAAAATTTATAAAATATTTTTATTACACAGCTGATTTGGTGTTTATGATTTTATACAAAAAAAACAACTCTAATGTGTTGAAATGGCTAAATTTCTAAGCGTTTATTGTATACTATATATTTTCTAGATGTTATATTCAATGCATTCAATTAAAGCTATGAAATCCGGGTATGAGAATCTTCGCAATAGTTTTTTCTACATAGTGATGATCTGATTAAATCCATACAGAAGCAACATAAAAATTAAAGTATCAAGATCGTGGTGATAACGTGTAAAGATACCAGTATTATGTCAGTGTAATATCAGAAGTAATATCAGATTACAAGCAACACTGAACTTTAATCAATTGCAAACCAATACACTTCCAATTTTGAGCAAAACACACTCTGACATGACCTTGAAAAATATATATACATTTACAGTGAAAGAGAGAGAAAGAGAGAGAAAGAGAGAGAGAGACGTATACGGAGGGAACATTCAGTATCAAATTACTCAGTGCTGATTGTTTAGCATAATTGGATGAATCAATCTGCTACGGGCACGACAAGGGGTCCTTCTCTGTCTCTCTCTCTCTCTCTCTCTTGTGCTTTTTTCATCGTCATTCGAAACTTGCACTCTCTTCTACACTTGCTCGCTATTCGCTGTTTATGAGTGCAGACCAAAAAGATATAGAGAGCTTTGCGAAAATTCAGAGGTGCTTGGTAGCGATCTAATTATCAGCACGGCGGGATATCGAGGAGGCGCGGATGCATTGGAAATTGAGGCCGCGCGACCACCCTGTGATATTTCACGCCGGACGATATTGAGATCGCTGATCGATGTATCTCTTCTTATTCACAAGTGTTCTTATTTATTTTAAAAGCGAACTTTTTTACTTAATCAGTAGCGTTCTTTGACCAAAAATCTTCTCGACTACTTCTCTTTTAGACTTTTTTATATCATAGAGTTGGATTTATTGCTTTCAAAGAGCAACAAAGATACGTTATTCTACAGTGAAATTTTCTCTGAATAGTGATTTATTTGAAATATATTACTGTAAATTAAAAATCTACTCTTAAAGAGAATATTTTTGAGGATAGATAATACAAATAAATGACGTGTTGATATGATTTATCTTATAATGTCGAATTACGAAATATTTGTTACATCATAGGAATATTAGAATTTTAAAAGAAAAAAAGAAGAGAAAAATTCAAATATATGTATATATATTTATTTCTATTTATATGTTTTCTACTTATAATACTATACAGTAAGTTATTCTTTATCAGTAATGTACTAAAATAAATTTATAAAACTTTTGTTAAACAAAACATAAAAAAGTATTATTATTATGTGAATTATATATTAAATTATTTAATAATACTATTATTTGTATTATATCGATGATTAGCTACAATCAATTTGGATACGCATATTATTTTATGGGGAATTTTTATTGTTTATATTATTAATAACTTTTTTCAAATATTGTTTTTATTATTATATTTTTTATTATTAACTTTAATATATATATATATATATATATATATATATATATATATATATATATATATTGTCAAAATTAAATTCAGTCTCTTTTGTCAATGACATCATACGAACATTGTTTTTGATATTTCCATTTTATATTCTAAAAAAAAAGAAAGATTGCAATTATTTTATTCTTTATTATTCTATTTTTTGCAGTTTGAATAATATGTTATTTAAATAGGGCATCATGAAAAAGTGGCGTTATGAAACATTTCAGTAATTTAAACTTACTAATTATTACTTTTTAACAATGATTTTTAATACATTCATTTGAATAATAATTTATTAAATAAATCGTTTATCGATAAATTTAATATCATTTATTTTTAAGATAAAAATTTTACAATTTTTTTGGGTTTTTGAATATATGTTTAACTTTAGTACAAAGTATTAATTCTAGAAATTAATCTATATTAAAAAGTATTAAATATTTTCTTTAATATAATTATATTTATTAATAAATTAAATATAAATGTAGAGTTTAACTATTGTATAGCAATTATTAATATTACTAATAATATTGTTAATATTTAAAAATTTACCATTAAATGCTTATAGGTTTCACTATGTAATATTTTTGTTAATATAAAATATTCTTTTCGTATTCTATCACTTTTGCAGGTTTGTCAACATTTGCATACATTTTATCAATGTTTAAATCTGATATTAAAAGGAAATTCATGTGACTGAATAAGATGAGAAAAGCTGATTTATAAATAAGTATTCCATAACAAATAGAAATCATTACATGTGAAGGATAAAGAAAGAAAATGCAGAGAAAAAAGAAAAAAATACGAGAGAAGCGTTAGTATGGAGGTTTGAATGTTCCGGAAACGATAGTTTGAAAATCACGCTCTCTCGGCTTTGATCGCTCAAGTAAGCGTATGCGCACGCGTTGCATTCGTCAGATGAGAGTAAGAAAGAGGTAAGCGAATAAGAGAGCGAGAGAAGAAGGCAGCGGCCGTAAGGTGATTAAGCATGCCTCTGGCTAGCCGGCGCAGAGTGAGAGAGAGCAAGATCGGCGAAGAAAGCAGAAGAGATCTGAGAATGATACTCTAGAATCTTACGTGAAGAGAGCGGGAGAGATCTGAGAATGAGACTCTAGAATCTTGCGCGAGGTGAGCGAGAGAGTATTACCAGGTGGAAAAAAGGAATAACGAAGTACATTGCATAGCGTCTCAACCAAGTGAATATGCGGGTGGAAAGGCTCTCCGCGAGAGACGAGGTAAGGAAGACAGAGAGAACAGTTAGGAGTGAGACACGGAGAACAGAAAAGAGTGAGAAGCATCGAGAAAACGAAGAGATGTAGAGGGTGGGGCAGACTGGAAGGCGAAGGGAACGGCATCGTACAGTGCAGCAGTACTCAGCTGGTGACGGTCAGTGAGCGCTCGCTGACCCCTGACCCGTCTTCTCTTCTCTCTTCTCTGTTTCTTTTCTTCTCTCTCTCTCTCTCTCTCTCTCTCTCTCTCTTTCCTTCTCTCTTACTCTCACTGTTTCTTTCACGTGTGGCTGCTTGCACGGCGTGGGCGATGGAGCCGGGGCCGTATATTGGCCCGCGGGCGTCCTGGGACCGTGAGAACACCACCTATAATATTATTTAGTCTGCCCGTGCCTTTATCCTATGCGCTTTCTTGTCTCGCAATGCAGCAGTGTGGCTCCCTCTCCCTCCTTCATGTTCATTGCTAACAGTCCTCTCGCTCTCGTCGCCTCTTCTTCCTCTGCGTGACCATCTTCTCGTGTACATCTTCGTTCTCATACTTCTTCCTCACCTACGGTCTTGACTGCAATAAGTGCATCCAGCCATACGCATCGTACGCATTCTGCTCAAACGCATTAATTGCCGTCGTAAATTCTTGTGGGTCCGCAGTTCATCGTAGTTCGCAGTTAAGCCCAACGACTCTCCTGTCTCCAGGCGTTCCGAGAGGCTCTTGACGCCGATTTCGGTGACTGAATCCGTGCGCCGAAGATCGCGCGCTTTCGCTCCCTCGCACACGGATTGCGATCAGGTTCGGATCTGCCGCCAGGTGGCTCCACTAGCAGCAGCAAGCAACGGGCACTCTATGCAGTCGTGAAAGCGCCGCGACCGAGTGAGCATCGCGTTCGTGTTCGGGCCGTTCCGATGCCGGCACGCACTCCAAGTCGCCTGCATCGCGCCGGATATAGCTGTCGCTCCTTAATTACAACAACCGAGCAGTGCCAGCTTCCAGTGTTCTCAGCAAGGCGTCATGCAGCAGCAGCCGCTGCCACACCAATACCAACAATCCGAGCCGACAGATACAACGGAGTTACACGATGGCGAAGCGTCTGCAACTGTGGCGGAGATCGAGCCCGCCGCGACTGGACTCTCCAACTTGACCTTGCAAAGTGTTTCACTGAGCCTCCAAGCTGCATTACTGGCGGCATTACAGCGCGCAGCTCTTTTGCCCCCAGGACATGCTGCTGCGGCTGCTCTTAATCTTCAGGCTCTCGAGACTTATGTGACGCTTCATCGACTGCATGCAAGCGGCGCCGCAGTGGTGGCGGCCTCGACCGCTGGCATCGAATCCGACCAGCTGGGAAATCTGCACTTACAGGAGGAGGAGAGTTCACGACTTGAACTGCTAACTGAGCCAGAGGAGGATCTAGGGCTGTTGGAGGATGCTGAAACGACGAGATTATTACCTGAAACGGCTACGGGTCATGATTTGCTACTGCAACGGATTGCCGAAGTTGGTTCTGAGCCTGTGTGTGGATCTGGATACACGGATGTTGTAATTGCAGGATCCACCTCTCAGATTGTTCAGCCCACGACAGAAACCTTGCCTTCTAGATCCTGCCGTACTTCTAGACCTAAAAAACAGTTTATATGCAAATTTTGTAGTCGTCAGTTCACCAAAAGTTATAACCTTCTTATTCACGAGAGGACGCATACGGATGAACGACCTTACTCATGCGACATATGCGGCAAGGCTTTTCGTAGGCAAGATCATCTACGAGACCACAGGTAATTGGATTTAGTGCAGTGCTTGATAATGCATCAAAGGTTATTCCTTAAATAGAATATAAACTTTCCTTACTGTTCCATACTATTCCTTACTACTTCTATTTAATTTTTATTTTATTTAATATGGGAATAGTTTATAAGCTTTCACTTAATCTGCGTTAAGAATCGCAATTATTATATATTATTATCAGATTAATAAATACAATTTTAATAAATCGTAAATTTTAATACTAACAATTTACTGTATTATTAAGAAATTTAGAAAAGTGTTTCGTACGTAATTATATATTTTATACTTTTGATGCTCAATATGTTCAGCTTTTTTCAAATGCATATGTTTTAAGTTTATTGGAAATCGTTCCACATGTTGTAGGTACATTCATAGTAAGGAAAAGCCATTCAAGTGCGGGGAGTGCGGCAAAGGCTTCTGCCAGAGTCGCACCCTTGCTGTCCACAAGATCCTTCATATGGAGGAGTCGCCGCACAAATGTCCTGTGTGCGCCCGCAGCTTTAACCAACGAAGCAATCTAAAGACTCACCTGCTTACTCACACCGATATTAAACCCTATCATTGCTCTTCTTGCGGCAAAGTTTTTCGACGAAATTGTGACCTCAGAAGACACTCGCTCACCCATAATCTTGGAGTGATGGCTAACACGTCACCATCTACGTCACCAGGTCTACCATCCGTTGTAGTACCTGTTTCCGGTGGCGTTATTCTTCAAGAACCGTCTTAATCTGTTTTTGCTCTCTTCCTCTATTTTTCATCCTCTAATTTTTGGTTATGCGTGAGCAATTAAAATATGTGTTAAGTAATTCATTTTTAATTTATATTTCAACTTCAAATACATTGAATTTGATGAAGCGAAGTTTGTTGAACGTTTAATTTAAATGTTCTTTTAATATAAAAAATGTGATATGCCTTTACAATTTAGCATTTTAAACTATATTCTTTTGATTCGTAATTAATTTTTTCACATAATTTTTATTGGGTATTCTGATTTTTCATATATCATATTTTCTTTTTATTTTTTATTTTTTTCGATACTGTACAAATCATTCACTTTATATGAAATTTATTCAATGAAGTAAAAAATTCATCATTTCTTTTTATCATCTCTTTTTTAATAGAAATGTATAATACTCACTGATTAGTTTTAATATCGATATACAGACAATACAATATATCAAAAACGATTTTATGATTGCGCTGTCGTTATAAACGTTGCGTTTTACGTCTTTCTTTTATTTTGTCTTAATAAATCATAAGTATGTTCATTGAAATTTAAAATGTAGGCTCATGCTCACCGATATAGATGTGTCATTACGTATATGCACGGGAAATCACGTGATATCTGTGTTCTGGTGTAAGTGTAAAAACAATTTATTATTATTATTTTTTTATTATTATATTACATAATATTATGTTATATATATTTTTATAAATTTTGCCAAGTGTATGTTCTTCCTTGGTTTCTACCATATTTTGCCTATCATTTTACAATATTTGTATATATGCGCGTGATATATTAAATTAAGTTTACTTAATAATAAAGTATAACTATAATTATATATGATGTTAAATTAATTTGTATAAAAGCCTTTAAGACTCCATTTTTATAAAGATCCTTTCTTTTCCTTCTCTTTCCTTGTCATTCATTTTCTCTCTCCACTCCCCCACTGTCTCTATCATTCGAAACTTTGCTAGGAATGTATCCGTAATGTATATGGTAATTATTCGACGGAATATTATTAAATTATACCTTGCTCGCTAATTACAGTCGCAGTCTTGTTTCTTACCACAAACTTAACTCTGTCGATTATGCACAATTTTTTTTTATTTTCTTGATTCATGTTCATGTTATCTTCCTGTTATCTTCTTTTAGTTATTTTTCCCTTTCTCGATCTCATTGAAACTATCTATATCTTGTATGTGCTTTACTGCTATGCTACAAAACCAACAGAAATGCGTATTATGTTACAAAGAACGAACCGCTCAGATGCTTGCAGACATGATACTAAGATGCGTTTAAGTTACCTTTGACTTTCTCGTTCTCTCTTCATTTTCCTTTGTTTTAGTTCTTTCTATCATCATTTACTTTTTCAGTTCTTCTGCCTTGAAAGTATCTTAAATGATAAAATTTGAACAAAATATTTAAGTATTAAATTTGTTTGAGGTCTATTTTACTGTTCGCAAATACACACTTTTTCTCTTCCTAGTTTTCGGACACTTATCATTCTACATTTGAAAAATTTTGCTTTCTATACATCTAATAAAAATAAAATTTTTTATTTTTGCAGTATAATAAGTAGTTCAAAGCGTAAAACAAATTATATGCGTTTTCATAAATTATTAAATTTTAGATATGAATAATTCTATTATTTGAATAAACAGAAATTATTATATTAAAAATAAATATTTATATAAGTACATTTATTTAATAATTTTATTCCAAATTATTAATATGTATGTTAAGTTTTCAGAAGTAACATAAATTCTAGAATAAATATATTGGGATCTATTTTTATTGTAAGGAATTGGCGTATAAACAAAATGTAGACAAAATTATGATGGTAGAGTGCATTTTTGCAGTTTTTATTTTTTATAATATTGTTACGTATAAAATATTTAATTTTTTCTAATTTAGAAAAATTTGGAAAAAACATGATATTTATTAAAGATGGTTAAATATATAATTTAATACAATAATTAAATTAGTAAATAGAAAATTATATGTGTGTTTGATATTTAAATATTTTTATCAAAAATGAATAAAATAATAAATAGCACAAAGTTTGTTAATACACAAATCATAACTATTAATAATTAAATTAATATTTAAGCACTTAATATATGTATATCCGATAGTTCAAACAATATTTTATACTGAGTAATTTATCAAAATAATTGTTAAAAAAACATAATTTTCGAATCGAAGAACTTGATCAAGCTTAAATAAATTAATTTTTGAGTACTTTTAGCAAATATAAATGAATTACTAGTAACGGACAATTATATTGTAGAAGTCAGAAGTGAAAGAGTTTTATTTTGAAATTACATCTAATACAAATTAATCTACTTGTACTGACGACCCGCGCAACCAATTATTTCTAGAAAATACCGCAGTTAGGCAATGACATGTGTGAACGCTTCGAATACAGACCAGAGAATATGTAAATTTTATTAGATATTTGCTGCACTTTAAGACACTCACGTACATCCTGTCAAACTACAATCCTGCAATTGTTAAGAATTAGAATAATTTTATATTCTTTACTAGAGAAAATTATGTTTTAACATTTATTTCTTTTATCAAATAATAAATTTTTTGTCATTAGAGTAAATTTTGAAATTGCCTGTTTAATAATACTTCATTATTATCCTTATAGAAATAAAATATTTTCTAAAATTGTAATTTAATTTATTATAATATTATTGAAAATATTGAAATTGAAATGAGATAGTTATTTGTGTATATTAGATTAATATGGACATCCAAAATATCAAATTTTTCATTAAGAATTTTCATTTTATAAGTAATTAAACTATCATAATCCACATTCTGTTAAAATAATCAACTTTTTAATTTCCTAAATAATTGTAGTATTGATTAAGATATTCATTTAAAAGCCTACATTTATTAATTTCATATTTTATGAGGGGAGGAGTATTTTTGTTTTAAAAATATTAGGTCATTAAAGAGGTATGTATTGGATCTTTTTCACGTTGTCTAATCATTTACAATAGAAGATGTAATAAAGAGATTATTCATGGTGTTTATGGGTGAGCAGTTTGTTTGGATTTTGCAGGTAATTCAAGATTAAGCTGGGTGAAAATATTAAAGTGGCGGTCAAGCGACTTCAGATTAAAACCCAGATTCTTCGAATTATCACCTTTGTAGTGGGTTACTTGTATAATCTAAGATCTCATGATAAAAGACTATAATAATGTAAGTCTATAATATGGTGATTAAACTTTTCACTGGCTTCAATTAATCGAGTACAATTCATTCTCGATTAACCATAGCATTAATTGACTCGACTCTGTATTAACGGTTAATCTTTATAATTATAATTCGATCATCCGCGCACTTGTGAAATTTTTACTTTTAGCCTTTTCAGAAAGTTGAATATTAATTCTTTATTAAACTATATTTTCTGATAGAATAATTGAATGGAGAAAAATAAGAAAATAGGTATTTGATTTATTCGATGAATTGAAGAAAGGAAACATTCTATGCTATTATTGTAAATCATAATACTATTTTAACTTCGTGCTTATCTTATTCCAATTTGCAATAACATTAATGTATATTTTTATATTTATATAAACTGTACAAATAAACATAAATTATATTATTAAACATCACTTGTATTATTAAACAATGTAGCAACTACATATAAAAAATAGAGGAATTTATAATTATATAGTAAATTATAAATAAACGAAATTAATCTATTGAACATACATTAGTTGTCATATGAAAGGAAAGTGAGAGATCAACGAGTATGTAGGTACTTAATTGTTATATATAATTTTATTTTTTTATTATTGATTATTATTATGTATATCGGTTAAATATAATTTCTTTAAAATAAAATATAATTTGTTTCGAATCTATCTAATGTTTAATTAAAAAATATAAAAATTTACCAAATAACATACTAATTTTAAGCGAATTATTTCATGCAATAAACATAGCAGAACCTTTATAACATAATAATAATAAGTAACCTCATATGTAGTTTTTATAAATATATTTAGTGTACTATTATATGTTATAACAAGAATTAATATTTACCTGATACAATCATTTAAGTTAATTTTATAATTAATATAATAAGTGTATTAATAAATATTTTGTTTATATTTTGAAATCATTATATTTTAAAATAATTTGTGCATTTTTCATGCAACCGTATAAATATATATATATATAATTATTCACACATAAATAGATTTCTAAAAGATTTTTATTATATATCTTTATAATTTGAAATAAATATTTAATTAGTGCTATTTGTAGTGACTTAATTATTTAATTTATTAATCAGTGATTCATCGATAATTTTTATGTATCAGTAACATTTATAAGGATATAAATATATAAAATATTATATAAAAAATACATTTTTATTAATTTAGTAATTGTAATATTATTGATCGATAATAATTAAGATATATATTTGTAATTCTAATTTTAATATTTATGTAACAATACATTCATTAGTTTACTGTATATTACTGCGTATTAAATATATAGTTTTTTTTGGTTTTTTGAATTATGATAGTTAAAATAAAGTTTTACACATAAAAACAGAAATATTAAAATAATAAATTATTTATTCCCTTATATATCCGAAGTTAATAAAATATTTATCTGATTTATAGAATAACCGACAGCGCCAGTTTTTTAAATCTACAAATATATTAATATATATAATTAATGCATTTAATATCTAAAGTAATATATCTATTTAAACAGGGAATTACAATGTATAAATCTCTAATGTTGATAGCTATTTAAGAATATTGTGAAGAGCGACGACTGATGATCTTCTTTTAATTGTTTAAAAATGAGAATATACTGCACATAATATAAATATAATTAGTTTTCACTTCTATGTATGAAAATGAACCTCTTAATCGATTTACAATTTTTAATATACTTTTAAAATTATAATGTATACGATATTAATTAAAATCTAGATTAAAAATGCATTTTCTGTGAATTTAAGTTAACATTAATTAGTAAATTTTAAGTATTTAAATAATAATTTACCAATTTATATATGTTTAAAGATTCTGGCACAGTTTGTTATATATTATCATATTAAAATGTTCATTATCCATTAATTACATTTAGTACAAAGGAGTTGTTAAAAATTACTATTCGTTATAATTCCAACAAATACGTCTTATACCATACATGATAATTTATCCCCTTTCTGCTATAGTAAATGTATATAAATTAATAGATATATAGAAATTAAAATTTCAGTATTTTTACAAAAATTAATAAAAAAATGAAATTAACGACCAAAATATCTTTACATCGATATTTTCATATAATGGCTTACGTAGTTTATACTGTTTTCCAAAAATGAGTTTTTTCTCGTTTAAAATTTTCTGAGGAATCGCAATACATTATGAATGATTATAAATATCAGAAGTTTAGAAAAGTATGTATATGTAATTGCAGAACCTGTCCGTTTTACAAAAATAAGAGAAGGGGGATTGAAAAAAAAAGAAAGATCAATAGAGGGGGGATGGGAGTGTCAAAAGAGAGAATCAAAGAAATTGGGCAGCCTTTGCAGGAGGAGACTGACATGAGCACAAGAAGCATAGAGGGTGGGGACATTTCAAGACGATAGAGAGCCCGGTAGTGGTGGTTATTGCAGTGAAGAGGGGGTGTCGCTGAGTCTTCCAGAAAGGACATAGAAGACCACACGCATGCGCCGCCCACAGATACGCTATCAAGGCGGCTACAACCCGACGTGATCTGCATGCTCATGTCCCTTTTAATCATGGAAAAATCTGCCATGGTATTCTCTTTTCTGCTTCATCTCTTACCAGTTTTTTTATATTTTTTGTACTGCTCACCTTTACGTCTTTTGTGGTCCATGGCATGCGAAAATCAACTGTACACATTGTTGCATTATCGCAGCCTTTATTGCAGTCGCCGCCTTTTCTACTCCGAATCCGATAAGTCAATCAAATAAATTATTTTACTGCACTTAACGTATTTTTCATTCTCTGGAAAATACCTTATAATCCGTTCTTACTGTAGGTAAACTTTTGCAAGATTATGAAATTTTCAAGATCTCTTAAAATTAAAACGATATGTACTTAGAATGCATTGAATAGTTATTAAATGATACTATAATACCAAACAATTATATACACAGAATCACCAGTAAATACATATTTTACAATGTACTATAATATAATGTATATACAAAGAAAATAATCAATTTTCAGCAATGCAATATGCAGTCCATGATATTTTCATAAATTTTTTATGTCTTTTACGTTAGTTTTCTATAAGTCTTGGAAAATAATTTAAGAAATTTAATTAATCAACATAGAACATTCGTGCTTCATTCAAGATTATTGTCTGAATAATGAAATACGTTAACTTTAGTTAAGTTATTATTTATATTACAAATTATATTTAACTTCTATGGAGGCTCTTGTCAATGGTGCATAGGTGAGTTACACGGTACAGTATCATTTCGATCGAATTATATTGTTTAGAATAAACATGTTCTACTAATTTATTATTAATAAAAAGTAATAAGTAATCAATAATACATTATTGATATATTTATCAGTTAAGATATTAATTTTTTTTTATAAAAAATTTTATTAAATAATGATTTAATAATTTTAAACGTATTATAACTTGATAAAAATATCTGCCTATATGTATTATATACAGTATTTTTCAACTTCCATAAAATATTTCTTAGGATAGATTATAAATATTAATTTTTAAAATTTAATATGAATATATTAATATATTAAATATTAATGTTATAATAAAATATTTTTGATGTGCAAAGTATGAGGTGAAATTATATACAGGTTATATAATTATTATACTTATACAGGTATTATATTATTTAAGGGTTACTGCATATATTGATATAAACCATATATTTAATTTATGTTATTTAAAAAATTATACATTTAAAACATTTTTCTTTAGTTTATAATTTGTATAAAGTTACAAATAATTCTAAAGTCATATTTTTCTGTAAATTTAAATAAAATTTTATACGATTAAAACGGGAAGTTGTTTACAAAAATATATTTTATGTAGTTGATTTAAATCAACATATCAGATACGTGATACCATAACTTATAATTTTTATTTACTTATAATTTATATTTATAATTTATAATTATAATATTTTCTAATTTATTTCTAATTTTTTTAATTATAAATTGAAAATAATTGCTTAGTTTGAACATTTCTTAATAATTAATAAAGTAGAAATGAATATTGCACTTAGAATGTAGATTTAATTGCTTCTTTATATATATATATAATTGATAAAGATAATCAATCGTCTATTTAAAAACAAGATTCAATTATGGAAACGTGCATTTCCAAAATTTTTTAATTACAACTATTTTGAAGTAATTATAAATGTTTTAAACATGTTTAACTGAACACTAAAGTTTTTATTGCTCTTTCACTATATGATGTCGTGAATATTAAAATTTTGTCATTAAAAATAATGGAATTATAATATTTATCATCAATAGTCATAATTATTTCATACAGTTATTCTGAATTTGAAAAATAATGTGATATTTCACATTGTTTATTAAAGAAAGTAAATTATAATAATTATTATTTGATTTTATGCAGTTTTTCATTTGTATATAATTCACTACTATAAAAACAGTTACGATAGGGTTATTAAATATAGGTTATTTAATTAATTTATTAATTACAAATACGTAATCGTAAGTAATAAATTAGATTCTCAAAAATACGTATAATAGTATATATATACTTAATGCGTAATGAGGAAAACAGAATACTTTAGGAATGGAGACGCTAATTACAATTAGGTATAGTCTTTAAATAATATCGCTTAAAATGTATTCTACATTTTGCAATAAATAGTAATTATAATTATATTTCGTATAAATAGGAATAAGGTTTCATTTTCGTATGTAACATAAATAAACAATTTTATTTATTCTAGAATAGGTATATTAAGTCCTCGCTAACCTTTTTTCTCCAACGACGCGTATCACACATATCAAAAGCGGATCTACGCAGGCATTCGAAAAAAGGATGAGGCACGAATATGAATGGACCATTGCGAAATTGTATCTGCAAATCTTTATCCTTTGAAAGAACACACACAACTGTATTCACTCTCTTCATACTCTCTCTCTCTCTCTCTCTCTCTCTCTCTCTCTCTCTCTCTCTCTCTCTCTCTCTATACTCTCTTTCTATCTATCTATCTATTAATCTATATATTTTATGTTGATTTTTTCAATAAAAAAAGAAAGAGAACTTGAGAAACCCACACCTTGTACTGTAGGGCAGTGGCAAGCAACTAAAATATTGGCGGGATTCACCGCGTAAGAGCCAGAGATTTTATTTATTTGCCCGTGGGTCACGGAGACGCGACGTGATGCCAACTTACGGTCTCTTGCCTTTCCGCGCCACGAGCCGCCTCCACCTCTTTCGTTCCCCTCGCGTTCTTTGTTCAGCCCCTTGCTCGACTCAGCCTGGACCTCTTTTACTTCGGCTCAGCGGTCGTTTTCGTCCTCGTCACAGTGGTCGTCGATATTGCACGCATAAAATCATCGGCTTGCACTTCGGTGGATCGCGTCGCCTGTAATATGTTACGAGTTGCGGTTTCATACCCGTGAATTCACCATTTATTCCCCTATTTTTCTTCTCTCACATCAACTCCTGGAAGATAGAAAGTTAAAGAAGCAGAAAAGAAGAAAGTGAAATAGAATAGAAACTAAAGGAGCGGCCCTTTTTTCACTCTCACTTGACACTTTACTCTCCTTGTCTTTGTTTTATGCTGCTTTTTTCCGCGACTTTGCTCACATTAGTTTTTTTCATTCTCAATCTTTTCTCTGGCTCTTTCTTTTATTCTTTCGCTATTATCGAGACTATCAAAAAAATATATGTCATCGTTTCTCCGATTATTATATTTATATTTATACTAAATTACTGATAGACAAATACTATAAACACTTTGAAATAATGATAGAGTAGTAGATACATAATTAGTAATGGATTGGATACGTATATATAAATGCCTTTTACAATGTATCATAATATTTTATTATACAAATATTATTAAATTAAAATGTAATTATCCATTTCTTTTTATTGGATAATCCACTGTAAAATTTTATAAATCTATAAATTTATTGGTTTTTAATTCAATAAAGTATATTAATTTTGTGTATAAGTTTTGTAAAATAAAATTATTGCAAATAATTTTGAAAATATTAAAATTAAAAGTAACTGATAAAAATTATTTTTATTATATGAAAAATAAATAATACTCCAAAATAAAAATAGATTTTGTTTAATAATTATGTATAATTTTCAATAAAAGTTTTAATAAATTGATGACTAGTCGATTAATTTCTAGAATTTGATTATACAGAATAATAAATGTTTTTCGTTGAAGCCAGAGAAAAGATCGACTATTACATGTTTATCAATAGACGCTTAAGCGTTCGGTAAGAAGCAACAGCAATCAAAGGCAAATTAAAGTCGGTAAATATACACAAGTAGTAGGACGTGCGATCGTAAAAATACGCTCGTAAGCAAAATATTTGATCTTTTACTCTAGGTTGTATACATGTATAGAAACTTCCAGATATGTTTGTCGGTAGTTGTGTATTTGTTGTGTATTGGAGCACCCGCGGAATCCGTATACAACCGCGATCTTCCTTGGAGAACCAGAATCAAGAGTATCTTCAGCAATTTTAGTGCCGTTGATCCTGAAATTACCATCTCAGCTGCGTCGGCATGGATATCGATCTTTTTACAAACCATTGGATTAAACCTGAAATCATCTGGGTCTCTTTTTTCTTGGATTAGTAATCTCAGAGTTCATTTTCTTGTAATTGTTGAGCGCAAGTAATCGTTGTATTACGATAAAGTCATTGATAGCTCCATTTCGATAATTGCGTAGGATACATTTCTTTAGTTACCCTTATTGATCGCTAGCACACTATGGAAAAAGAGAATTGAGTGGTGTTGAGGTATTATGCGTGTACGTACAAACGAAAACGAAAAAGGTTGATATTACAAATGACGTTACTTTTGTATGTGTGTAGCTAAACGCGCTAAATCGACAAAAGAATGGTTATAAGGTATGTTGCGCGAGGATGCAAAGAAACAACTACATTAATGTCGGAATGCCGGGCAATACGGAGAGCTTTATAGATGAGGGCTCCGAGCTGTGAGAGTTCTGGCACTGTGTTCACCAGTGGTCCTTTAGAATCCTTGTTATTTCTTTCTTGTTCTCTTCTTATTCTCTCTGTTTTTCTCTCACATTGTAACCCCGTTAATACCGCGAGATTTCTTGGTTATCTACCTGTACGACATTTATTACCAAGGTTTAAACAGATTTTAACCAGAGGTTTCGAAATCGATTTGCAAAATCAACCCCCAAAATAGAAGTACTGTATTCTACAAGGATGTGTAAATTTTTTTTGTGAACTATTACTCTTTCTTCGTTCTTGGTTTTTTCTGAACATAGTTTCGTTGCATAAATATCTGTTTTTCGATTTCTATTGCATTTTAAATTGAAATATTAGTTTTTCATAATTATAAAAATTTTTTCATAAGAAAAATTGAAAATTGTTCTTAAGTACAGTAATTATATTTTCAGAAAATTCATGCCAGTTATTTTTAATTCATTAACTAATTTAATACTTTTTTTCTAGGTGTCGTAGTGAACTTAAAATATAAAATATTAAAAGATTTATGTATATAATTTTATTATAACATTTCATAAATTATATTTCAGCTATTTATTTAAATTTTTATTGTGAGTATTGCACAAATTATTAGGAAAATTATATAAAATCATATATTAGATGTTAAAGAAATAAATAAAAATCAAATATTCATATATTATAAATTGATCCACTAACATTATACTAACATATGCACTAACATTTTTACATATTTCCTTTTATTTTTCATTTAGATACTTATATTAAATATTCAATCGAAGGAATAATGAAGCGATCATCTAGGTATGCTATTAGATTACGGTTTGTTTATTATTACAGAAATATATCTGTTCTAATTTTAATTTTCAAAATTATTATTCTTCAATTCATTGAGTGTTTAATGTTTTTTTTAATTTTTCTAATAATTTTAATAAGATAGTCTCAAAATCCAGATTCGAAAGTGAAAATATCATTAATTATATATATTAATACAACTTTCATGACATTTATAGAAGAAGCTTTTGAGTGCCAAAAGATTCGACAGTATTTATTGGTTACGAATTTAATGGTGCTTTTAATTTTGGCCAATTGTGCGGTATATATAATATAATAGATTTTCTATGTATTGAAATGTTTGCTTTATATTAATCATATGTAATTTATGAATCAATTTAGAAAAGTTATATAATTAATTTTTTGGTTATAAATGTAAATGTATGAAGTTCTATTAACTAAAAGAAATTTTGAGTTTAAAATAATTTATGAAAATAATGAAAATGATCTAATAATAGGAATAACACGTATTTAAGTATATGTTTTATATAATTAAGATTCGAGTATAAATAGCAATAATTCAATTAATAAATAATTTTCAATATCTATATATTTTTTAAATAAACGGAAGTTGAACAAATCATTGAAATTATATCTTTTTACAATATGAAGTTTCACACATTGAATATTTCAAAAATTCATCTTCGTATTTATATATCATTTATATAATATCATTATATAATTTATTTACATTTATATATCATTTTATATCTTTATTTTGTTACAAATTTATTTTATTTCTTATAGTATTGTAGTTTAAAATTTTAATAAAAATAAATTGATAATTTAATAAGAATTAATGTTAAACTAAAATGTTAAATAAAAATTTTATAGTATTTTACAATTAAAATATTTTTATACTTTACAAATTAAATCTTACTTCATGTATCATCGAATATTAGTAAAAATGTTCCATAAAGAGTCTACCGTGTTGATTTAAAAGTGTTCAATTATTCATTATAATTACATACAAATACTAGAAATAGAACTTTCAAATCGAGGCTTTAATTTATTAAGAATGTAATTTTGGAAATATTAATCCCACTCTGAATAGTAATTTTCAACATTATAGATTTATAATTAAATAAAGCCTACTTGAAAGTTCTTATGTATTTATTTAAATATCAACAGAATTTATAAATTAATAGAATCAATTGTGCAACTTAAAAGATTATCTGCTACATTGATATATAGCTCCTTTACAGCATTACAAAATATGAAATTTATATCTATTTATTCATTTATACGTTACATATTATTGTTATTAACTTTCCTTCCATATATATTTGTAAAGTAATCGTTTTTAAGGGTAGCCACCAAATAGTGGGACCATCAGAAATGATCACAGCAAGAATAATTTATTATTTTTCTGTTAGTATGTATAATGAAGAGTAAGGTGACGATGTCTGTCTGATTGATTTCGTAGCATGGATAAATTACAAATTTGAAGCGAATTTTGAGGTAATTAATTGTCAAATTCTAGGGAAATAGAGGCAGTGCCGTGTTATTTTAATTAATTTGGACATTCCGAGGTGACGGGGCGTGAATCAGCCATGTGAGTTATCGTAGGCCGTTATCAGTCTCGTGCTAACGCCGAAAGCTAAAGGACGAGAACCCATAATAATAGTGCAGCCTTTGCGAGCATTCACAAAAACGAGATTAGGTTATCTTTCTTCCCCCATACCTGATTCGCGTACGAGGATGTGGGCTTACCTCGAGACAGCGAGGCTACTAAATAAAGCCCGGCAATCATGGGAGGGGGGGGGTGGAATACCACCGCTACGGTCTGGTCGCAAAATGAGCCGTGCGTTCTCTGGACCATTCGGTCCTTAATGATGCTTATCCCGAACAAACACGGGGCACCAAATTTTTCAGTCTTCCTTTTTTCTGTATTTACCTGGCGCTCGTTTCACTTACAAATTACTTATACGGCAATAAACCTAATGAGGAACTCTCGGACAAACAATGCGGAAAAAGGATATCTTGGCACGTTTATCAATACGTCCTTTATAACGACTGTGTATTTAAGAAACCTTTGGAAAAGAGATACATTTTACTTATAAATAATGTTATGGAAGATACTGAGACAATTTTGACGTCATATATGGATTCGAGTAAAAACTGTGATTACTTTTTTTCTTTTTACAAGATTAAACCACTAATAATTAATATTTTAATACTTAGATCAATTTATTGCTTTACTAAATTTTTTTTTCTTTTTACTGTGTAAAGCATTAAAAGTTTAATAATTAGCAAAACCTGTTGAATGTTAATTTTTATTAAAGACTCATGCTTATATTGGTTAAGCAAATTCTGTTATTAGAATATATATACAATTTACTTAAAAATTATATAACCATAAATTTACTCAAAATTTTTATAAAATTTTCTAGAGTTTAGAAAATAATTTATATCACTTAGATTAATTATAATTAATCTTTAATAATTTTAGTAGTTAAATAATATGCACAATTATATACATATCAACATGATTAAATTTTAATATCGACGGGTTCAGTAAAAAATAAAATACTATTGAATATACTTTGACACTTAATACGTTATAATTTAAAACTACTAATAAAATTACAAGAAAATAAATTAAACTTAAATTTTAATGATACTTTTTATATTTGGATTTGAATTCTTCTTCTTTCACTAACATTATTTTGTAACAATAATATTTTAATTTACATGAAAATAATGTTATTTCTATTGTGTTCTTATAAATTTAATTCAAATTCATATAATTACATATAAGTAAATGTATTTGAAATTGTAAATAAAAAGATACGAATGATTAAATAAGAATATCTGATCTAAAATATTTTTTATCTAATAATATATTTGGATAGAAATATTTAAAGTTTTAAGTTTATATTCATGTATTAACTTTTAAATTAAAATGTTTACTACATAAAATTACAGATACCTATTTATAATATTTTTATAAATTTATTATTATAATTCGAATCGATTTTAGTAAGATTTTAACTTTGTCAATACCAAAGAAATTCATATGTGTAAAAATATATAAAAATTTTTTAAATAATTTTAATAATAAAGGTGATAAAATAAAAATGAAGAGTACTATTGGACAGAAATATAGTTCTTTAATAGTTACTGTCATTAAAATTCAAATAGGGCAAATGAAATTGAAATTTCGCTGTAAATTGTTGACAGAAATGATATTAAAATAGTAGAAAAATAAATTGGTGTAGAGTTCAGTTTTTTATTTTGCAATTGTATGCTTTTATATATTCGAACAGATTCAACATCATAATCAAAAAGTGAAAACTCGATAAATCAGATGAGTTGCATGCGGTGTCTGTGCTCGTGTTAGAATCCTGTACATTTTACGTGACAACGAGTTTTCATAAAGGCAGAATAAAATAGGATGCTTGTTGACGTATTCACAAATAGTTGATAGTAGATAATGAGAGAGGGTGGATGTATAATAAAGGAGATTCTCAATCTCATCTTAAAGCAACTAAATAAATATATCTAACATCTCGGGGTGAGGCGCCTCATTAGACCATTACTGCATGCTGTTAAATGAAGCGTTAAATAGCGCTCCCACGATATGGTCTTCAAAAAGCGGAGATCTAATAAGCTGCGTGGGCGAAGCCCGGGCGTGCACATGGAACAATAATGTGACAGGCTTTTGGAGACCTATCATCTTCTCTCTAAGAGGCCTAACATATCGGGGAATGTAACACTCCTTTCCTGGCTGGCATTCAGTATCGCCTCGATTCTGGCTTTATAGACTGTCCAAACATCCAAGTATTTAAAAGCTCGCATTCTTTTCAGGATTGATGCGACAACATTGAGTGGTCAGTATTGGAACTTGGAGATTCGTGTGTTTGTGGCCGCTCATGATTCTTAAGAAAATGTATGATATGATTACCCGTGGCGAAAACTATTTAAATCCCGATTTGTTTTCTCTTTCATTTGGAGAGTTGCGCACCTGGTCACTAATCAACTTCGAAATTCGGGTTATAAAACTTTAAAATATGTAACGCTTTCCGACTGAGTTCATAATTTAATCAGGCATTTACATTAGATCATATATAGAATATTTCTATATTGTAGTTACAATAAATAAAATGTAAATATCTTTTTCGATAAATATATTCGTCTTAATATTCACTTGATTTTTTCTTTTATTTTGAAATTATCTAATTCTCCTTTATAGCTAGTTTATAAAATCATGTTAGATTAGATTAGATAAGCCATGTTAGACTATTTGGAATATTCAAAAGGATGTTTAAAAATAATGACTTAATTGTTTATTAGTATATAATCTTTCATATTTTTATTTTTAATGAATATAATTAAAAAGTTGTCAATAATTCTATTATTAATATAAGAAATTAATTATCGTAAGAATAATAAAATGAATAGTTCTTAGGCACCTTAATTAATTAAGTTGTTAATGAAGAATTCATTGAATTAATTATTTCGATGTTAATAACAATATTAATTTGTTTACTTTTGTTTATGTAAAACTAATTTTAAAAGATATCAAAATAATAATTATTTTGAAAATTTTAATTAAATATTTCAAATAAAATATCGACTATTTAAAATAAAACAATATATTATTTCGTTAATATATTTCATTTAAAATTATTTTTAAATAAAAAAACTAAAAATTAAAAATAAATATAAAATACTTAGGATAAAAAGTTTTGTAAAGTAATAAGAAATTTTGGTTGATTAAATTATTATAATTGTATACGCACATTATGTTATATTAAACAATTTTTTTAATACAGTTTAATCTATTATACAAATACAAGCACTAAATAGTAGGCTAAAATATAAAAATGTTACAACACGAAAATGTTTAATTTATTCTGTACAAATTTTTTTTTCTAATATAAATTATCTTTAATAAGTGAAATAATTTCTAAAATCATAATTAATATAAATTGCACATGAATATTAACATTTTTAATGAACGTTAAAATATTTTTCTTAAACTTTTCTTATCATTTGTGTGAAGTTATGAATGAAATAAATATTAACATAATAAATAATTGATTTTATAATTATAATTTAGTTTACAATGCTGTATTTGAATCCTTAACTTAAATTCATTAATAAATTCGTAATAGTTATTTATCATGATACATTATTAGTTAATGAATAGTTTGTAAAGTTTACGAAACAGTTTTGAAGCGCAGCATATTCTATTTGTATCCTAGGGAATTTAATAGATTAGATAAATTTGTTACTTGAAATTTTATATTCAAATATGTTGTTTAGCTGTAATTCTAAATTCTATGTTAAAACTCTATAAACAAGTTGGTATGCAAAACCGAGTAGCAATACGTTAAATTTTTACTTTGATTATGAATAAACAATGATTCAAATATGAATTTGTTATAATTTTTAGATTATTTTAATTTTTAAATTATTTTATTATTTATACGTTTATGTCACATGCTTCGCTTTTGTTATAATTTATTACAACTACTTTTTTTTTCTTCTTTCGTTTGTAGGTGATACTTTCTTATCGTGATATTTTATGCACGATTGATGCGTACAGTCATTAGCTTAGCTTATAAATTCAAGTTAATAACTTGTTAATGTGATTATATAATAACGAATATATTATTTAAAAGTTTATATCTAAAAAAATACTGTGATGAATATTGTTGATGAAGGATTTAAAAGATGTAAGCGCATCTGTCCGAAATAAAATGAGCTTACTCACTAGGCTCCTCTCTACTTATCTGACTCAATTCACTTTCTGTTTTTTTCTGATTTACTTCCTGTTACAATTACAAGAGTCTCAGGAGGGAAGGTTGTGTTCGATCGCTGTAGGAATCATCTACATATTAAACGGGAAAATCGGAGCATTAAGTAAATCAATGAACGTTTGCGAAGGGTCAATTTGTGTTACGCACTTCACATTTAATCAGGAGAGAAGTAAGAAAGCAGAAACAAGTAGAATTCAGGGAAAGGAGTAATGGAAAGGGGTGTGGTATCCGTTAGATGTTATGTGCATAAACACGGGCAGCTGGCAGGTAAATGCTGGCCTGAAGAACCACGTTTAGCAAGCAAAAATGGTCACAGACAGTTTGAGATAAAGTTTAATGTTGGCCCCGAGTTCATCACATAGGGGATGCTACGAATGTATAGACGAACAACGACGCGGGCGGCAACCAGAACTGCTTCTCTTATCATACCGATGATCTGTGACATTTAACCAAAGTTCCTCAAGTGATATATATATATATATATATATATATATATATATATACATATTTCTCTATTATATGATCATTAATTTATTATTATTTTAAATATTTGTATATCTCACGGTAACGCTTTTTATACTTTTCGCTACTTTCAAGCTTTTTCATCTGAATACATTCAGAACAGTTCAATGCAGCTTCCGACTGACTTCTGGACATTCACCGAATATGTTTTACTTTATATCGACATTTTACTATATATTACAGTAGAACTAAAATTAAACAAGAGCATTTTTTTGAAAACCTTAATTTCTGCAGTGTGTGATAGGTAGCATATAAAAATAAAATAAGAAAAATGCTTACATTTTAACGTAGTTTCCTAAACCCCATTGTCTTATTAATAAAAAGGTTAATTAGAGTATTGTAATGATGAAAATAAATTAGTTGTATGATGTATTTCATTATTTCAAAAAAATAATAACTAAGTGGGAAAGTCTATACTTTAAAATTCGTATAACTATTTCAACATTATATTAATAAATATTCTTAACCACATCATTTTTTATTTTTTATATTTTTATTGTTAAATAAATGAAAACATTTAAAATTATTAAAACATTGTTATTGTTATTAATTTTTCTTTGTATTCAAATAAATAATAATGTTGTTATTGTTACTGTTATCGTTATTATTATTGTTATTGTTCTCTTTCATCACAAGTGACATGTTGTACAATAAGTAATGAGTTAACAATTATTAGAATTAATATAACATTTGTAGAATATTTAATGTATTTTTTTTAATCCTAATCCTTCTTCAGAAATAATTGTGATTGTGCTTGAATACAATTAATTTCGATATTAATTATTCGATAAATATATTTATGAATACATATATTTAATTTATTTAGTAAATAATTTCATTAAACTGTAACTATATTTAAAAAATTTAAATGATGAATTATAATCATTACATGAAAAAATGTTATTTTATGTACTAGTTTCTTTGTTAACTTTTTGATATATTTAGTAATATTATTTTTATACTTTATTACTTTGAATATCTGTAGATGCATCGAAAATATAAATAATTTAGTAAATGATATCGTTTAAAAAGTAGTGTATTGTGGAGATAGATACCTACTTAAAAATATTTTGTAGAGTTTTGCATTGCATAAAATTATACTTAAAAATTAAAAATATAAGAATAAAAAATTGTAATTTTTATTTATAAAATATATATATATATATATATATATATATACATACAAATTTTATAAGTAAAACATACAAAACATTACAAAAAAAAATTATATACAAAACATATATAATTAAATTTTAATTATAAATATTAGTTTGTAATAATTATTAGCAAAATATTTTGTTCTTAATTAATAAAGCATTGGCATGGTTCTAAGATACATACAACGTATGCAACATTTTACCTGACCAAATTTGGTTCCCACTTTAGATTGCTAATTTTATCTGATAATTTATTTTACATTAAATGTGATTATTTTTGGTTTTAATTAAAGATACACGTATACAATTTTAGTAATAATAAAAATACTCCATTTCTTTTTATAATATAAGTTTATTTTTATTCCAGACAGTAATATTATTAAAATTATTAGATAGCATTATAAAATGTATCAACTAAAATTATACTTAAAAATATGTTATTAGTTTGCATTAATTAAAATCTAGTTATTTTAATTAATTTTTATTATATATTCGTATAGTATGTGTTTCTCATATTATTTTTGGATATAAAATTGTTTTAAGTAATGAATAGAGTATAAAATATTACTTTGAAAATAATATTTTATTAATATTCAATATTTGTTTTAAATTTTCTTAAATTGTTCATTCTCGAATAAAATTAAATGCTTATTTTTTATGCTTTGATCAGAAATAAATTTTCTATTTAAATAATTTTAATTAGAATTCAAGTTGTTACAAGATATTTTTAATAATGTTCTATTATCATTTTAAATTGGATGTTGTGCGATATAATTTAATTCAGTATATTAATTATAGTAGAATAATATATTATTGTATATATTTTTCACGTGGAATCGATGATATTACAAGAAATTTATTTTTAGAGTAAAAATACGATAAATTAAGTTGATAAATAAATTTAGATTATTGAATTTTTTTGGTTGAGAATAAAAATATAAAATTACAAAAAATATGATTTCGTTTAAGATTAAATTTACGTATAAATGATCTGCGCGCTAGCGGGTGAAACTTATAAATTATACTGCTTTACTGTATATAGATTTCACGAAAGGTACATTACCAAAATTATGCACTAGTTGTGTAGCAGTAAATGGTTGTATAAGCTTGTCGCTGAGCACGGATTAATGTACAAGAAAGTACAACAAGTGGATCGCGGCTACACGTATTTCGTGGGGAAGACGAATCTATTAACAGCGAGAGTTGCAGATTGAGTAATAAACCTACTGGGAGGTAAGTCTTCTTCTTATAGAGAAAATCTTTTATATTCAAACGTGCTTCAGCGCTTGCTTTGCGTTCTTCAAAGTCCCTCGCCCCACTGTCTCTCTCTCTCTCACACACACACACTCTCTCTCTCTCTCTTTCTCTATCTCTATTTCTTTCTTTCTCTCTCCAGGCTAAAGGACAAGGAGAAAGAGAGTAAGAGAGTAAGTGGAAGGGACCCCATATTCTTGTCAAGCCCGTATTCCCCAATAAGATGTCGCGCCGATAAAGTCCTCCGCGATCCCCGTTACCCCTTTGGCCCCACTCTAGAGCAATTCATTTAAACATTCCTCGAGGTGGTCGCACGACAAATTACTTCCCAAACCCTTGCGCTTCCAAAAATCTCTCCTTTTCTTCGTCTTTCTTATACATGCCATCTACACTATCTCCATTTAGGAATTCTCTCTTTTTTTACTTTGGCTACAGGTATACGCACTCGAGCCCAAAACTGATGACACTTCGGAGCTGGCTCCTTATATGGAAATAAATTGCTTAGTGGTCCTCCAGAAATTCTATACGATTATAAGAGGCGAAGTGACCGCGACAAAGACGTGCGCTTCATTCATGAGAACATCGTTGCGAACGAACGAATGTCTGATCTTACGATCAAAAAATATTTCATCACCACAAAATTGTTGTTTTTCATTTGGTTTTTCATTCAATGTACGTACATTTCCATCGTTTAAAAACAATATCTTTGGCGATCTTCAAACTCATTACATTTACTAATTTTTTATTATATGATTTTCTTATTTACGAATCAAATATCTTATGAAAAATCATTACTACAGACAATAACGCGTGTGTTAATCGAATGCTTACGATATTTAATGTCATGATCTCCTGTCCCAAATGCACCTTGAAATTTTAGGTTTGACATTAACCACCAACTCCCTTATAAAAAGTATCAAATTACGATAGCCTTGAAAATTGTACATCACGTTACCGATGTGTGAGTGCTATTGCTACTACTACCGCCACTGTCGTTGTATTTGAGATTCTTTTATTGTCATCTTAAGTCGAGTTTCAGGAAAAAGAAGGCAGATAAGTCATCGCGTCTTGGAGCAAGCTGAAGGAATTTCTGCGTTTTGAGGTAAAGAGCGCGTCGTTAATTTTGTTGGTCGAATGGCTTATTCCGAATGAAAGTTGAAAGAGTAGTCTGTAGTACGGATATAATATAAGCGGCATCCGACGGTCGTGTTATCAGCATCTTGGCATCTATGGTCTAGGGATTTTCGCACCCCTGTGTCCGTAAACTATACAGTAAAAGCATGAACGAGCATAGATAACTAGTTTCCGGAAGCGTTGAGATATAATCATGAATAACATCGTCAGTAACATTTTCCAGCTTCTCCGGCGGTGACATCTTTTCTCTTGTGAATTACGAGAAGAGATAGGTCGGTGGCCAAGCAACTTGGCAAAATCTACACGATACGCAACGCGAATGGTCATTCTAATATATTTCTTTCGAGTCAGTTAATTGCTTCTCCTTTTTTCTTAACACCCAGGGAGGTAAACTTGCTTCCTCTCCCTTTTCTTTCGCTCCGCTTATGCCACCCTCACCAACTGAACAAGAGCGTGAAGCTTCCAACGTTGCATGGGAAACTTTATTTTATCCTGATTATCTTAAGAGCTCCATTCACTGATTTCTTCTCCTTTTTCTACCTTCTTCTTTTCTATCTTTCTCTTTGCCTTACCTTGTCTTCAACTTTTTCTTTACTTTTTATCGCGCTGTTTAAATTTACGTAAAAATTCACTCTCAAGCCGATACCAGTCGATATATTTTTATTTTCTTCGATTACATTAAAAACGCTTTGTTTGAATCTCTTTGTTTTATGCTTTCTTTATTGCCAAGCAAAATATATTTATTGCAGAGAAATACACTGATCTTGATACGAATAAAGAAATTAACAGCTTCATAAAATTAAATTGTATATAGAATGATGTTTAAAGAGCTTATTATAAAAGCCAGAAATATATCATAAATATAACAGATAGTTTTATTATATTAGTGTACTTTTAATAACAATTGTATAAGGAAGCGCCTAGTGAATTTCAAATCTGTCTTTCGCTACTTCTTGATATAGCAACTTCAAGAGCATTACACTCATGATTATGAAATACACTTAATTAAAATACACTTCATTTTTTGGAATTTATAAGATTATTTAATATAAGACTCTTTTTATATATAATTATAATGAAGAATAATAAATAGTTCAATAAAATATATTTATCATTTAAAATTTTAAATTTATTTTTCCAATATATAAATAGTCAAAACTAGAATAATTATTGCTATATGAAATAATATATAATACTTTTCATATGAATATCAAATTATTATCATAATATAAAAATCGCGATTGCTTAAAATCTTAAAATGTATTACGTTATACTGTATTTATCTATTATAAATCAAGATCATATTATAACACAAGTTTCTTTATGCAGTGTGTTTACATTATTTTTATTTAAAAAGTAAAATAATTTAAGAAATTTAAAATTCGTTAATAGAGTAATTATAATTCACATCCTAATATAACGGAAATAAAAACTTCACAAATCCTAGGCCATAAGGCATTTTAATTCTGTTTTAAATAAATAGGTTAATTATTTAATATATTGTCATAAATGAAAGTATAGATGCTATTAAACCCATCAATTTTGTTAATATATATTGAATTATAAAAATCAATTTATTTATTAAGTTGAAAATATGCCTTTAATATCCAATATATAATTCATATTTCATTACAAACTTACTTTGAATAAATATTACATCTTATTTTTTACATTATAGAATTAAATAAAAAATATTTTGTTTTATACTTTTATAATTTTATTATTACTTATATTTAAAGATATTTCATTTAGAAAAGGAAATTATATAATATAATTATGTAGAATAATAAAAGTAAATATGTGCTTATATTGCAGTATGAATTAATTTTATTTCTAGTTTAAAATAAAACACATTATGTTTGTAAATATTAATGTTTACAGAAATAATAGAGTTTAATAATAGAATTTACAGATATTTGATTAAGAATAATTTTTTAAATACTGAGATATCGATAACAGTAATTTTCTAATATTTCGAAGAGAATTTTTGTGCTATTAAGTTTACACAATGTTCTTTTAAATGTTTGATAAAAATTTTGAAATATTGTACCTTTTTATCAAGTATTTATTACATAATAACATTATTTTTGGTATTAAAAATAATTGGAGTTTAATGAATCTTTATATTAATTGCTTTTTCCTATTGATGAAATTATTTGCTTATTTAATGTATACTTTTATAAACACTTATAGTATAGAAATAAACTAAAAAACTAAAATAATTTGGAGTTATAGATTGTTTTCAAAGAAAGTTATGAACTTTTATAGGGTTGACTTATTTTCAAAAGTTAATATAATAATATAATTATTTAAATTTTAGTTTTACAGGTAAAGCGAATTTCGGAATCTGGATTAATTAATCTAAACATAATTTCAACATAAATTTGACTATATTATAAGTTATTCATTGCGAATGTTTAATAATTGGATGAACCATTGAATCCGAAGGAAAAATTTGTTTTTACATACATCATCTCTTCTTTGTCTACAGATAATATTTACTCGTAAAATATATGATATAATATGCAGATGATATATATGCAGAAGAAAAGAAAAATGTTCGACTCTCATAGTCAATTCTTACATAATTATTCATTAATAGAAAAATTTTATAAGTAAAAAGGACAGAACAATGATTCGGTTTTTGTATGCGTGCGAATGAACGGTAAAGTAAGATGCATTAATTGAATATAGACAAGTTTTGTCTGGTATATACATGGTTGGATCGCAACGGTATAATTAATTATAGGCGGCATATCGAAGGAGGATGTTCCCACTTGAAAATCATCTCCAAGAAGAAGAGCTGGCGAGTAACGCCTACCTACGTACGAGTTTGTCGCAGTGTGTCGCGAGTTCGTCCTGGGACTCGCCGCGCCCCAAACAACCCGTTATTAAGCACCAACCATCCCAGCCGAATATGCGACCATTCACATTTTCACAAAATTAGTATTTCTTCTTTTTATTAGCAACCACCTTATTATCTCCTTACCTCCTAATGATGTTGCTTTCGTATAATTTTTTGCACTAACTACCAAGAACATTTTAATGTATGGAAGTAATATATGTATATATATATACACAATAGATACATCAATACAAATACACATAAATACATATACGGATATACACACATATATATATACAAATATTTTATTTAAATTATAAGCTATTAAAATGTAAGAAAAAATTGGAAGTTTATTACATAAAAATACTGGCAATGCAATATAAATTTAAATAGTATTTATATTATAGTATATATACATCTCTGAAACAAAATAAAATATTCTCAATTATGTAAACTAATGCAAAAATACTTTAATAAAAAGAAGTTTTTTCTTAAGTATTTGAGAGCTTTAAACTAATATTAATGATTTATTTTTAAACTTTTTTTACACACATAGATCATTTTTATTTAAAAGATCTTCGATTATTATAATAATAATTCTTAAATATATTTAGTTATTAGATTTGATTAATTATTATTAATACAAAATTATTTAAATGATTGATGTATTATAGTTTAAAAAGTAAAAGAAATAGTTAACAATAATATAATGTATACTATATGGTTAATAAAATATGGTATCTTACAAGAAACATGTTAATATTATAGACTTTTAAATTAAATCATTATATAATATTTTAGTATTAAAAAATATAGTTTTTACAGTTTAGTCATTCGATTATCTTTTTTGATTAACAGAACTCTGTAATTATTCCTTTTGTATAAAATATATTTATATTGGTAATTAAACGTCATTTAATTATTATCGTATATTTTTCATGAGTACATAAATAATGCTTTCTTATATTTCATAGCCTTATTTTATAATAGCCGATTCCTCCAGTTTACCATCTAATTATTTTTTATGTGCCATTTACGATATTTGACTTAAGCGATATCAGAGCATTAATTATGCTATAATAATATTTACGCTAATAACCTGCGGATAATTATTGTAGAGTATATTTGCATTAATTTAAATTTGGTTTCAGATCATATATTTAATAAAATAAGATCATATTTAAGCCTATCATTGGTCTCATCATGCACGACATTCGACGTTACGTAGAGTTGGGAGGCACATTCGATTGGTGAAATTTTGAAAACTCAAGAAAGAGCTATAGGTTGGTGATGAATCGAAAATGCGTGACAAATGCTTAGATAAAAGAGCACATTGCATGAGTAAGGGATGAGATTCTGAAAAACCTTATTCTTCTTTTATGGACTCCACGAGCTCGCAGTCATGGAGAGAATAAAGATAAGAGAGAGGCTACACGTGTGCGAATAACTTTGATAACAGTTTTCTAAGTGTTCTCTCTTTCTGTCTATTAAAGTAGAGGTGAAAAGAGGACATCGCCTACGCATGCGTAGGATGATTGCACGTGCCTACGAATGCAAGATTGTTTCTCACTCTGGCTAGTATGTGTAGGATATTGTGCTTTCTCACAGAGTAGACGAACAGTAGAGAGTGGGAGGAAAAAAGAGACAGGGAAGAAATTGCAGAGAATAAACCATCGATAAAAAGTGGAGGGAGAGAGGAAGAGGTCAAAGGTTAAGTTTATCTGTGCACGTACGAGTGTGTAAGTGAGTGAGTGAGTGAGAGAGAGAGAGAGAGAGAGAGAGAGAGAGAAGCAAGTGGTGCAAGACGCCCACTGAACGACACCCACATGAAAATTTCTTTCTCTTCCTGGGCTCCGACAAGTTGCGAATGCAGTGCATGGACTCATGGAATTAAACGGTTCAATGCATCCTTTGTACCGGCATTTGTACAATCCATTCGGTTATTAATATTGAACATTGTAATGCATTCCTCGAAATCTTCGACATCTCTCCTTTTTCTTTCTTCTTTATTTCTTCTTACTTTCCCTTTCTTTCTTTCTATTTTCATTTCTGCTTTTCCCGCTCCTTTCTTTCTTCTTTTCTTACTTATTCGCTAACTGTCTGAATTGCAATATACAATCTCTTCTATTTTATTAGAACAAGCACTTTATTTATGTTAGGTTTCTATTATAAATTAGAAATTTTAATTTTTAATAATAATAGAAAGTGTCTATAGAATCTTAACAATAACGTTTAATAAAATAATAATTCTTATTTTTTTTTTGTTACAAAATTAATGTTTTTAATGGGACGTTATAGAAAGAATAACAATAATTATGTAATAATATTAGTGAAATCTATTATAAATTGAATTTAATTTTTAATAGTGACTAGTAATTATACTACTGCATAATAACATTATAATTAAGAATTTTGATTTCAATATTTAATAATATTAATAATTTTTATAAAGAAGTTTTAATAATTGTAGTAATCACAATATTTTTTTATTACTGAAATTGATATTAAATTTATATATTACTTTGATTCATTATAGTTTGGTAATTGTAATAGTATATAAAATTTAAATTTTAATTAAATAGAGAAGTTAAATTATTTAAATCATTATTTATTTTCAATATCATTATTCAATATCAATTCAATACAGTAAAAATGTTTATTATTTTAATATGTTAAGTAAAAAATTTCTTAAAGTATTGTATAGTGATTCGAATAAAAAATTGAAAAAAATATTTTGGCTGAAAGTTAAGGATGATGATTAAATTGAAAATCAGAAATAGTAATGAATGTAAAATATAAATACTTCAAATGCATAAATAATACTACGTAAATTTCTTTCTTCGAGGCATTTTTTATGATAATTTAATCTCTAGTCAATTTAATTTGAATACATCATCACTCATAATCATCAAAAATTCAGGAATTCAGTGGCAAATGTTAGGTGATTTATTATTTCTTTACCAATTATATAATGATTGATTCATTGCTACATTTACTAATATAAAATAGATATTATTGCTTTACTCACCATATTTTTCCGTAGATTATTATTTAATTTTTTTATTTTATTTCAACGGTAATGAATTTCAATATAATTGATTGACCTCAAATGTTTAACTTTTATAAATTCGTTAAAATATTTTGTGGTGTAGTAGAAGATAAATTTTGCGCAGCTATGCTTATTTATTAATCTCTCTCTTTTTTAAAACATTTTATCAAAAGAATAACATAGTTCTTATATGGTAATGAAAAACAATATTTACATTTTACATATATTTTTTATTAAATTTGCAGTTTTTAAATTATCGGTGTGAAACTTCAATTAAATTTTTAAATATATTTTCTAATTTAAAATTTTTTTAAAAATTAAACGTTCAACAGGTCTGATAAACTGGCACATCAATGTGATCTGACTTTATCATTTTCATCGCTCGTAAAGTATTATAAATTCTTAAAAGGCACATATACATAGCTTCAAATAAAATCTCTTTAATATAAAAATATACGTAATCTATTAAAATAGTAATTATTAATTCAATATTTTAAAATAAAAATAATACAACTATTTTTAAATAAACTAAAATATTTTCTTGTTAAACAATATTTAAGATTACTATATAAATTTTTAAGCTTTAAAATAAACAATATTATTTTGTAATCAAATGCAGGGCAATAATTAAAATTAATTTTCAACATAATTATTAACTGGAATATTTTAGTTTGAAGTTTATACAATGTTGTTAATGTTTCCTTTTGGATTTATTAAAGCTTAATATTTAAGTCAAATATATTTTATATTATTTCTTTTTTATATTATTTATATTATTTCTATTTATATTATTTCTATTCATTTTTAAATGAATAATACATTTAAAAAATTTCTTATTAATTTCATTTTGCCATACAATTTTAATAGTATATTAGCAGCATATATATTTTTCACCAATATAAAATTTCATGTTTATATAATAATTATTTTTATGAGTATTTGTGCTAAATTATATGAAAATTCGGTTATGTAAAGATAAGTCAATATATTTTGTTTACGCAATTTGTACTATATTCAATATAATGATATGACGTGTACAATATTTACCTATATAGATTTTTTGGTACTTGTTTTTATGAAATAATTTTTTTAATAATAATTAATTTATTTTTAATAAAGATTTTGTATTAAGAGTTAAGTTAATATATCTGTCCATGAACCTGTCCATAAAAGAGTAGTTGTTCCAATATGCGGTTTTCCAAATTGCCAAGTGAGTAGGTACAAAATGATAATATAACATGTTGTATAAGGTAGCTAACGAGACAGAGAAAGAGAGAGAGAGAGAGAGAGAGAGAGAGAGAAAGAGGAAGGGCAGATGATGAAAAATGAGAATGTTCGCACGAAATCTTGAGTATTGTGCGATAGACGAGCAAGGAGCAGTAACCAAGGCTTTTACGGACGCTTCGACAGGGCTCTGAAAGGAGACTACGTGTGTGTTTTTGCCGCATGCAGGCACACTGTCTGGATCAAATTTCCAAAAGAAGTCTCTTAAAATCCTCGGCGATCGTGTCGCTTCGCAAGCGTAAGCGACTTCTTGCATTATTTGGCTAAGGGGCGGCGCGATGAGAGGAGAGGAGCGAGAACTTCGACTTTTACGTGAGAGTGTTTTTCGCTCACTCCATCGTTATTTATTGGTGGCGTGAGAGCAGATCAGCTGCGAAAAAGGTACCCTGCCTGCCTGACATACCAGGAAAAATGAGAAAAATGAGCAGGCATATCGATATGTAACCAGAAATATATTTGCAACCGCATTATGTGAGAAAGGATGTTTTTGTCGCGGCTTCTACTGTGCGGCAATAAAGATAAGGATCGTTAACACGCGCTCGCTCATGAATCGCGCGCATACATGGGAATTAACTCACACACACGCACACGCGCGCGTGCACACATACACACACATCCACATATATTTATATGTATCTATATATATATACTCATTTATACATACGTATATCCCTCCTCTCCATATGCATATATTTTATTAGAATTTTTATTGTCGACCGCACGAACGTGGATACTGGATAAGAATTGTAAATTTTCTCCCTAAATTTTGCTCTATCGTTTCATTGATATATGAACTTTGTAAAATAAAATAACACTTCGTCAATTTTACGTTGACTACAACAGTTTTTGTACATTTTATACCAAAACAAATATTGATAACATAATAATTAATTTATAAGTTTAATACAAAATTTATTGATTTATTGATAATATATATGATTTTAAAAATTTACAAGGTACTATGTAATTTAAAATTATATACACTATGATAGTATAAAATTATAAATGTAAATATAAAATTATGTTCAACTGCATATTTGACTTAGAAATGAATAACTATTAGCATTCAGAAGTAGTTTTTATTGTTCATCAACTTTGACATATTCACTCTAGTTTCTGTAGGTATCTCTGACACAGAATTTTTGACAGCTCATTTAGACTATAATATCATTTATATTCGATTTTGTCAGAAGCTGTTAATTAAATTATACCATATCTTAGAAACGAAGATACTTATTAGTTTTAAATACATGACCCTTAATTTAACTTTCAATTTGTGCGAACTATTATTAATCGTTCAATTGAACAATTGAGAATTCTAATAACTAATTACTTCCTAATAGTTAAGATTTTCTACTAATCATAGGAATTAAATAATTTAAAAGATACATATTTGTCTTTTAAACATATTTTAATTCATCTAAAATAGTAATCATTTTATCATTTTTCTTGAAGATAAGTAATATTTTGGTAACAGTAAATTTTTTACTAATATATTTTCTAGGAATCGATAAAGCAATTATATGACTCTTATTTTCATAATATTTATTTTATAAATGAATAATTAATCCATAGATGAATGATGATTTCTGTAAAATTTTAGTATATTCACAATAAATAGGATATTTAATAGAATATTTAATAGAAATTTAATACAGATTTAATAGAGATAATGATTGCATGATTATTGTGTATTATTTTAATACTTGATTCATTTACCACATTTTAGTGTCGAATTTGATAGTAGTATTGAGATAAGACTTTTAATAGTTAATTCTAAAGTAATATGAAAAATAATTTTATATATAAAAAGATTGAAATTCTATTATAAAATAATTTGTAAATATAAAATATATTTTTACTTTAAAATATACTTTTATTCTAAAAGCTACTATATATGAAATCTATTTTACTTTATTTTACTTACATACTTTACATACATATTAACATATTTAAAAAAAAGAAAGAGAACGCATTTAATTAAGATTTTAATCACATAGATATATAAATGCTAATAATGAAATTTTTGTTAATTTGTCCATCAAAAATAATAAGTTTTTTGTTTAAACTTTTAAGTAAATAAACAATTATTTAGGAACTATTAATTGTGCTATTCGTCAAAATAAAATTTTAATTTAAAGCGACTGCACAAATTGGTAAAAACTTTTCATTAATAAATATTTCATTAATATTATACACACATATGCGTAACGTACGCGTTAACACACAGAAAGAGGTCGATATACTTATATTTCCTTTTATATACATTGTGATTTAGTAATTATGATTGAAAAAATGGCGACTATACAATATTAAGAATATCATTTCTTATTAAATACAATTACATTTTTTTAATTAAAAATATTTTTAAAAAGTTTGCATTCAAATAGAAAAGTAAATAATTAAAGATTATTTCTGCAGCATTGAAAAAAATATGTTCATCCTTTTTTTCAAGATGACTATTTTCAAGATTCATTTATATTTTTGAAACAAAAACATTTTTGTTTAATCCTTCTGTTTTTCATATATTTAAGTAGGTTTATTTAAAACCTCAATTAAATAATTAAAGTGAAATATTAAAAATATATTTTGAATATTTTATTTCATATATTTTAAAAAGTAAAAAACATTTAAGTGTCTATAATATTTTTAGTAAAAATAGATTAAGGTATACTTGGAATTATATTTTTACTAGATTACAGAAAGATAAAGTGTATTGAAGTATACCATCCTTGCCAATGTGCAGGTACTTTGTAAATGCTTTGACTTGACGTTGGGGCTGATGTTTGAAAATGAAATAAAGGGCTCAAATATAAGTAAGGCGAGCGGGTCTGTTGAGCGGTTTGAGTATTACTCGGGATTACATCTCTAAGCTTGCCCTAACTGGCAGTCTGACGTCATAATCTTAAGAAATATTCGGCTAGCCAAACTCATTTGGTTTGTACTTTAGGGCTATACTCTGTGACTGCAGTGACTCGGTTCTCTATCTATCTATCTCTCTCATTCTCAATCTCTCTCTTTTTTCTTTTATCGTTTCGTTATCCTTTTCTTTTCGCTCATTTTCTTTGGTCGCAACTTGGTTCTCATTCGCACATGTACATACGTGTATACGTGTACATGATCGAATATTCAGCTGGGTGCGATTATGAATCCTCGGCCAAAGTTGAAACTATATGAGCGAAAAGATTAAAAATAAATCGAATAGAAAGGAAACGAATAGAGAGAGACGAAAAGGGAAGAGTTGAAATTCTCTCGCTGCGAGTAAGAGAGACAGAGAGAGACAGAGACAGAGAGAGAGAGAGAGAGCGAGTAGTGGACGCCATCCAGCGCCGGTAAATGCTTCAGCAGATCCCCAGGCGATCACCAAGATTTTTGAATCGATCAATTAAGCGACGTGTGGGAACCGTCCGTCCGAACGTCCGTCCGTGATCCGTCCGGCTGTCCGTTGTATTCTGAACCTCTGCTCGATCGGCACCAGGGGCTCAGATCCCGATCTCTCCGCAAACCTGTAATCCCCAAGCTCGTGCTACGTGGCGCGAACGCGAGTTCGAACCTGCATTCGATCGTCCTTCTTCTGTTCCTCACCCTTTTGCTCTCATGTCCGCTGCAGATTTTTTATGTCTTCTTACACACCCTTTTATACCCCCCGTGTAGAAATCGACATTTTCTTTTTCAGAGAAGCGGCGGCTGGAAGCAGACGCACACGATTAACAGGGAATCATGATTTTCGGCGCGAGAACCCTGCATCCATAAGATTTTATTCTTTACCCATTTTTTTATTCTCTTTTGACCTTCACTTTATGCGATTTAATTCTTTAAGGAATTTCTGTTATATTTTAATCAATTTTGATGTATTTGCTTATTTGTTTTTTCAATTTGTCGTCAAAAATGTTTTAATTAAGAGATTCATGAATTTTTTACCTTGAATAATTTTTATTCAATTAATATAAGAGAATACATAATATTAAATTTTAGGGTATTTTTCAAACTCTGCATAATTATGCTTTTTTTGGATTTGTTGTTTACAAGAATGTTGGAAATACTATAAAAGGAACGATGTCATATGTCTGCAATGTTGAAGAAATTTACGACGTTTAAATCTTTATTACTTTTGTGTTACATGTACCACATTGATGGTTAATCAACTTTACTGCATATTAAACTGTTATTATCAGTAAAATTTTCGTAGATTTTTCTTCATTTGATAAATTCATAAAAATCATGTTTATCTATTTGATTGAATCACGTATATAGAAGCAATGAAAATCTTCTCCCTTTAGTTATGAAAGATACTTTCAGACTAGTCATGTACTTACAAGTATACGTTCAACATTCATATGGTAATTAGGGATAATATTTTTATAATAATTAAACTTTTGGATTTCTGTATAAAATTAGATATATATTAATAAAAAAATGATAAGAATTCTTAACATGGTATTACAATAATAGTTAGAGACGCTTCGTGTCTTTTAAGCATTAAAATCTTGGTTGAAAATATAAGTAGCTTTCAGTCCTAATATTTTGATTTCCATTGGCATCATTCGATTGATATTAGTTATAATATATATGAGAGGGTACCTCGGTTATCGAGATGTAGGACTCGCTTACTATTGTAGCTAATGCAAAGTAAGCTTCCGTGGACGCTGTGACTGATTAACTAATAAGAGGTGCGCACGTTCTTATGCGGGTAGACTCACGACTTGTTAATCGGTTTACTAGTAGGAAGAAGAGGGGAAACGCATCAGTAAAGTCGTAGATGAGGAAACAAGAATCAGCCGAGAAGTGGACGACAGACCACTCCTAGCCATTCGCCAAGACCCGTTATACGGACGAACGCGCATTGGATAATTGCTGGCTACGTTCCAACGAGGAAGTTCAATCTGAGTGGGAGGGGGATTCTTGCCCTAAGATAACGCACCTAACCCGCGCTTTATTATCTACAAGTCTTCGCCAGCCGCGTTCGATTTATGCGCTTATTAGTATTCCAAAGCGACCATTATGCGGCTCCCAATGAATATATTACACATTGTCTCCTTTCGTGCACCGCTCATACCTCACAAGTTTTCCTCTTCCATCTGTCGCCCAGTCCTTACTGATTACTGCACAGATATTATAATTTATATCTATTAAGTCGAGTCGCACTTTTTCTAAAGTATTTTACTATTATTTTTTAACATTATGTTTCAGCGTGAGATATTTCGAAGTTCGTTGCGAGAGACTAATAAACGAGATCTTCGTGATCTTTTGGGGATAAGTTGATATTTCTGAAAATATCCTCCTATCTTTGTAGTTGTATAATTATCTTTGGAAAAATGAATAAAATATACTTATGCCAATTACATTAAATTTTTCATTAATATAATTAAAAATTATCCATTAAAGATGTTTTAGATATATATTTATACGTTTATAATTTTTTTTAACAACATTAGAATATTTAACTATTTTTTGTTTAATATTTACATATATACAATAAGTAAATCCGTTTAATCGAATAAGATATTTGAATGAAATTAAATAAAATAATCACAATCATATAAATAATTATTATAATTTATGTACAAATTTAGTATTGAAATTGGAAATGTAAAATAAGAAGATCATGTACTGTATGTAGCAAAGTTATTAAAAATTAAAATATTTATTTGACATATTTTATATTCTTAATTTTTTAAAACTTGAATAAAATTTGCGTAATTGTTATATTTAAATTCAATAGGTTTTAAAAGAAAGAATTTATTTAATAATATATCTGTACAAAATAAGTTATTAAGTATGTTTTAAAACAAGTTAACGTTACAATATAATTAAATATGATAACTTGTAAAAAAGCAAAAATATTTATACATCATAAACGTTACATTGATTTAAATAAAACATCAATCAACCATTGATCACACTTCAAAGAATGCAAATTGATACTTTGTAATGAATACAATAAATGCAAAAAATTTAGCTAGATACATAGATCGTATAGAAATATTGGATAGACTTGTGATTAATGATGAAGAATATCATGTTTACTTCTATTTTTGGAATAAGATCATAATTGCCGAAATTGCTAGTCAAAGATACGCATGTAGTTATAAGAGTATAAACTTTCGAGTATCTTAATCTTTAATTATTTAGTAATTTTCCTTTACAAAAATATTAAAATAATACAAAATGAGAAGAAAAGAAGAAAATGAAAAGAAGAAGAAAATACCTATGAGAAGGATATTATCCTGGTCATCCGCTAAGTAAAGGGATCATCAAAGTCACGCGTTTGGACATAGGGAAAAAAAACATCGATAAATCACGGGATCAGTTCATCAAAATTTTGTGTCGTCCAAGCGTATAGTAATAAATAACGTTGGTGGCCATAGCGTTTCACCGCGGTGGTCAGGCTATGAGATACGGACCATATGCGTAAGGAAATGTTGGTTCCTCGCTCTCATTTTCACCACGGGTGTTTTTGTGTGGTCTGAACGTAAGCCTAGTGCCTTGTCATGGATATCCACATATTTATACGACATGAAGGTTAGTCAGAGAGAAAGAGAATGAGAGAGAGTAAGAGAGAGAGAGAGAGAGAGAGATTGGGAAGGAGTATATAGATTTAAATTTAAGAATATCCAGTTTTATGGTCGATCATGCTTTTCACGACGCACACACAATTCTCATGTATGTACAAAGGACATGAGTTCCTAGCACGGAATGCGTGAATAATTAAAAACACAAGAAGAGTTTCATGTATTCCGTCATTGTACTTTCTTATCGCGACTACACTAATGAAAAACAACAAAAAGCAAACAATTATTGGCCTCGACGCCTCGTGCATTAATGACCGCTGTTGACTGTATTCTCTTCAAATTGATATGAGATATTTGGCTCTGCAAGAATAAGATTTATTCACAAGAATGAACACACCTCATTGATTTCATTGTTTGATAAGAGGATGCATGCTTAATTTAATTAATGGTCGAGCTACGTTAATACTTTTGTTTGTTCTTAATATGTGACTATTTTATTTTATTCTACTATTATCAGTCAGAGCAGGTGAATGTGAAAATAGTAAATAAAAATTACCATATTAAATAAATAATGTGATGACTTTATGAATTAAAGTTTGTTTAAAATAAAATAAAATAAAAATAATAATAATGAATACAAATTTATAAATTTTTATTGAAGTTCTAGTTTTTTGATACTTAATATATTGAAAGATAAATACGTGTAACCTTTCGAGATAACAATACAATACGGATCTAGATAAGCTAATAGATCATTTTTTTATAAAAATAAGAAATAAAAAATATGAAGTGAAAGTATGAAAAAATATATTAATATTTTCATAATCAATTACAAATAAATAATGTGTGCAAATATTTTGATAACAAGAGGGCAGACAAAAAAGTATTTTCTTTTTTACGATAAATGATGTAATGATAACATCCATAGAAGTAATTATATTAATCGTATAATTATTAGTATCTAAGAACAAGATAAATTTGATACAAATTAAAATTTTTTATTAAGTCCTGGGTTAAAGTTTATCAATGAGTTTAGCGCAAGATATAAGTATGGTTCAATATTAGGTATATACAACTATGTATAGGCAAAGCAAGAGGCGCATGCAAGATATCTTGAAAATAGAAAAAAAACTTGGGCAAATCCCAACCAAAAGATGGAGGTCTTTGCTCTTGTCGCACTCATTATTCTGTCTGGATCGAGCGGTGCGTACGTGGCGTTCCTCTTCTGAAGCACTTCTCCGACCACATAGATTAGGATCGCTGAGTTGAGTCGACGACCACCCACTCGGGAGCAGTTACCCAGTCGACTGGAAAATAATGAAGAGCACGGGGGCACTGGTAAGTAGCCAGGCTCGCTTATAGGACCGCCTGCAGGCAGCCGCTATGCGACAATTATCCGTGAAACCTCTTCTGGGTGTTTTTATTTGTCCTATACCCTGATGTATACTTCCTTTTTGCCGTTGGCTTATCCTGTGACCTCTTTCACCCATTTTCACACTGCTGCATGATCGATTTTCTGTCTGCCTAGCCATTTAAAACTTTCTCGAAAACGCCACTTATATATCACACAGTGGTACTTCACGTAGGTTTCTAGAAAGTAATTAAAAAATTTTATTTATAGAAAGGTCTATTTTTTTTTATTAGATATTTCATATAAAATTTTTTTTCATTATTTAATTTATGTATATTCACTTTCGAAATGGATGACGCTATTTGACAATGGTCAAAACGCTAATGATTTCAAATAATCTCCTTAATAAAGAAAAATTGAGCTTCACATTGAATTTCAATGTAAAATTCAATTATATTGTATTTCATTGTTCTATGTAGACTTTTATTTTATATGTTTTATAAACTTTTAACTTTAAGATATTTATATATTTTTTTTATCTAATTTATTATTATTTTTTAGTTTATTACCCTTATATTATTATTAATACAGTATTCCTTCAATTAAATCATTTATACGTCTTTAGTTCCTACATTACTAATTATCAATAGAAACAATTTAAATTAGAAAAATTAATTCTTTAACTGTGTGCTATAAGTATTATAAAATAATAGTAATAATTGCAAGCTATAGAATTATTATAGTCTTAATTTCTTCTATCAATTTAATTGTACTTCATTACTTATATTTTTAATTAGTACATTAATGTTATGAAAGATGTCATAAAATATATGTAATATTATATAATGCAATACACGTTCTATTATTTATTGAAAATTATTTTTACACTTTTCATATTCTATTCTGTATATTGTATATATAACTTCTAATGAAATGAAAAATAATAATAATCTATATGAATTCTTCATACTATTCTAAAATAAATTTTATAAAAGAAATGACTTCTTTTAATAAATAAATTTTTGAAAAAAGAAATAAATTCAATTCCAATTAAAGTTTAATAGTAATATTTGTATAACAATCAAAATAGTTAAATAATTAAAATAATTAAAATAAATTTTTTATCGCATATATCTTTTAATAATTATTTTAATATATAAATAAAAAGTAATGAAAATTTTTGAATATATAATATTAATAAATAAATAAAATAATAAAACAATTTTTAATAGTAAATAGGGATTGTAATTATAAAATTTCTGAAGATCAATTAACATAAATTAAAGTTATAAACAAAATTGTTAACCTGTATAATTATTCTCTAGAAGTTTAACCGAAAATTTCATAAAATTTAAAATTTTCAATTTTAGTCAATTAATTTTTTTTCAAGTGACTATCCATATAAATTATATTAAATTTTGAATAATTATTAAAGCAAAAAAGAATATATAAGTAATTTTCTAAAATAATGTTTTTGTAATCTAACTATCTTAAATAGAAATTTGAAGGTATACGATGTATTTGTATATATTATTTTCTTAAATGGTTATTACTTTCTATGATTTTTCCTGCTAATAATATAGATAAGAATTTAATATAAGAAGTATATGAGTATATAAAAATGGACTAGTTTAATTGGGATTATCACGCTTTGTATAATAAAAGACTTGGAATAATAGGATCTGCTCAGGTATAAGAAAAATTTATTCGTATTGAAAATTGTTAGTCATCAATAATGTTAAGCATAATTCTTTTAATAATTCAAAAAATTAATAATTATAATGAATGCAATTCAAGTATACTGGAATATACTTTAGAAGTTTTATTGAAATAGTTACTTTTAAAATATGGTAAGGCGATAAAAATTTTGTTTCGAAATCAAAATTCTGTTCAATTTTTATCTTTCAAAAATAAATTGTAACGTGTTCATTAAAAATTGTTTAAATGTCATAAGTACAAAAGGTTAGCGTTTAAGTCAGCGAGAAAAATAAGAAGTTAGAGTGTATGAAAAAGAGAGTTTTAAAGTTTAAGTTCCAAAGTGAAGGAGGTGCGTGTATAATATTGTAAGTTCTCTAAAACGGGTTGACATTTTTGAACAAAATTTAAAGATTAAAAAAAATTACGACAAACAATGATTTCAGTCTTTCCTCGTCATGTATTCCCAGTTGTGACGTTAGAAAAAGCGCAGGACAATAAATATATAGGCAGAGGTTTTTTGATTTGCAATACACTTAACCTCGCTAGAATATCCTGAGCAGGCTACAAGCTACACGCGTATCTGACGGAGGGAGCGATACTATCGAGGAAAGGAAAGTATACGTGTGTTTGGCATAGTTATTGGTCCGCAAATGCATTATGGGTCCATATGAGACAACTCGAGTCTCTATGCGGGACTACGGTCCCGAAAAAGTACAAGGGAACTGGCATAGCGATGATAGATAGATAGATAATGTGTGTGTGTGTGTGTGTGTGTGTGTGCGTGCGTGTGTGTGTGTGTGTGTGTGTGTGTGTGTGTGTGTGAGAGGGGGGAAGCTGCGTGGGTCCTACGTCGTCCGCAAACAACAATCACATTCATCGAGGAGCTCACAATGCTAATCATAAAGACGCCGACTGTTATAGCAGCTTCTCTCTTTCACTCAGCTGTAGTAATGTGCGATCGTCTTCCCGCCTTCTTATTCTTCTTCGCTTAACTCCTCGAGTCGTGCTTGTTGCCGTAGTTCTTCTCATCTTGGTCGTCGTCGTTTTGTTTTTCCTCTTACTTTACACGTCTCTCTGCTTCTTTTACTCGTGTCAACGTACCCTTCCATCGATTTTTCCTTTTCTTATGTGCACTTCTTTCTCCAGGTTGAATTTATTGAGTTCTGAAGCATAGAGAGAGGACAGCCATGTATGTACATGTCAATAAAACTTGTAACTCGCACGCAAAGTCTTTTTGTCGGTTATGTCAAACAGAACTCACAAGCTAAGACCCTTCGAAAATTTCCGATGAATAGGCAAACGAAAAATCCTTTCTGTCGACTTTTTATCCCACCTTCTCACTCTTCTTAAGCAAGACACTACTCTACCTTTTTCTTTTAACTGAGTTACATAGTCATGCATGCGGTATACTTGCTTTCCCTCCAATTGAATCTCATTAATTGGAATTTCTATTGAGCCGTTCGAAAAGAATCTGCGCCTCGTATCATATATCTATATACATATTAGAATAATTATTCATCAATCACATGCACACTTGTTCTTTTCGCGAATTTAATCTTTCACGATTAATTTCATCTTAAATAATGGATTGATAACAAATGTGCAATCAAAGTTTCACTCAGCCTACCTTACAACTGCCACTGTAGTCAAATCAATGCTCAATTTTTCTACATCCTGTACGTAGTGTTTCCAAACATCTTCATTCTTCTCGTAACACTTGGTTTTATAAACTATATTTCTCATACAATATATGCTTTCTTAGCAGAATGTTTAATATTTATATTGTTTAAAAATATGTATTGATTTTTTCGAAGCTATTTTAATTAAATACTTGATATATATATGGTTTTTGACATTAATTATAGGTTTAGTGTCTCACTAACGTAGGCATACATATTTATATAACTTAAAACATATAACTTTCAATGCTTCTTTAGTTATTAAATGAACTTATAAATAATATAAGAGTAACATAAAAAAGGCCAAAACAAATATATATATATAACGAATATCTTTAATTATATACATATATTATCATATTATCATATGGCATTTCTTATTAAATTTATCCATTAAAATTATTTATATAAATTATAGCCCGTATATCATATGTACGCAGAATATTTTGAAATATTTTATAATTAATATTTTTCACATAAATAATATAAAAGAATAAATAACTAATTCTATTAAGTATAATCATGCTTTAACATTTTTAATTAATTAAAATAATTTTTGGATAATAAAAATTTCCATTATAATAAAAAAAACATGTTACAATTTCCGACATCTATATATATTTTGAATTATTTATACTGAAATTAGAATCTATTGATATTTAGTCATATTTTTTATGACAACTAATTTAATATTAAGTAAGATATAAAATAAAATATAATTGATATAAAAATAATAATTTTTAGAATTTTAATTATAACAATAATTTTTAATATATAATTTTTTACTATACTTTAACAATACTTTAATTTATAAATTTTAATATAGAAAGTATAGATCTACCATATGATATTACTAAAATTTATATTTGTAATCAATATCAATGTAAATTAGAATGTAGAAATTTAATAAATTTTGAATTATTCATTATTAAAATATAAACATTTATTGTAATTTGAGAACATTATGAATAATTTCATAACATAATAAAGATTTTGCAAAATTTACATTTAGCAAAATGACAACTAATTTTGATCAGTAGAGAAGCTACTGCTTAAATCAATATGAATATATAGTTAATAATTAATATTGAGTGTACAGATATTAAAAAGTTTGTGCTAATTACATGTATAATTAACTGTAATCAATGGCTGTTGAGGCGTTTTATTAATATGAAATCATTTAACAACAAACTTATAGAAATTTTAGTCTTAAAAAGCATCTAGTAAGCACCAAATGTCTTATGCTTAAAGAAAAAGAAGAAGCTTAAGTTTTGAGGGCGAGCAATAAAAGCAGGCGGGTAAGGTGTAATTTTGGAGCTCGGGTCTGATTGTACCAGTTTGTAGTTGTCTGGAGTCAGAATTCTTCAAAAGGAATGCTTATTGATGTACTCATCTTACAAGAGAACCAAGGCAGCCACTTGACTTCGGCTTCCGAAATCCACAGTACTGTCCTTGGAACTCTATTCTCTTTTGTTTATAATACTTGACACAAGGAGGTGCTTTTGTCAATATTCAGTATTTCCTTATACCAATGAAGTCCAGACGTGTAACCATAAAATATCTTCTGCGTTTGTGTCCAAAACCATAAAAAGGAGACAGATCAAGAAAAAAGTTAAGACGGTAAGGCGAATTGTTAGAGAAAGAAGAAGGTCAGTAAAAGAATAAAGGGAAGGACGACAAGAAGACAGACAAGGAGGAAAGAAAAAGCGGCCTCTAAAGTAATAGGAGCAAAAGTAGACCCCCTGTGGACGCCAATGTACACTTAAGCGCATACGGTAGCCGGCAGAGTGCCTTGGTCGGAAGACCACCATGATATTTTTTCTTAAGATCTATCCTTTTTAATAAAGCCAGTGAAGCCAAATATACAAAATTCCCTCTATAAGAGAAAAATAAAGGCCCCACGTATGCTATTTCTTATTATTCTAAGCCGAAGTTCGAGGTGAAAATGACGATTCTCAGTTTTTCACAGTCACAAAAACAGTGGCTGTATCCTTGGAAATGGGGCCCGTGGAGGCTGCATTGTATTCGGAGAACCCGTCATTGCATTGTTGCACCTCATTGTATAGAAAGACTTACGCATGAGATTCAGGAGCGGCAAGCGTAAAAATGGAGATTCAAGGCGGTAGCGCGCGAGAAAGCCGATGGACTGCGGTTAAAGTATCATTTGGAGCAGAGAAGGGAGTTGTTGCATGGCGCCTGGCTCGCTTTAATAAAGCCCCGCTAAGTCCAACGGACCTGGAAAAACGATTCTGAAGGAGCGCCGAGGCGTGCCTCAGATGGTCCGCATTGTTGTCCTAGGAGGCCACAAACAATAGACAGTCATAAGATACGGACCGGTTTCATATGCGTCGCGCTTTTCCAATGTAATCTCACCCTCAGGTTTTGTTGTACTAGTGGTTCTTCTTTTATCTTTCGAATTTTCAACATGTTGTTCAAAATTTTGTGCTCGAAGAAATTGTTTGTAAATACTTTTTCAATTTTTCTTGGCAATTTATTCAATGTACCTGTATACTATCTTTGTCATTTTTTTATCTAACCGTCTGTTCGTCATTAATAATTATAAAAATTTAATTATTTTTAATATAGGATCATCGATTTTATAGGTATTAAATGCTATTTACTTATTTTATAGTTTATAATTCTAGGTTCCACTTTTATAAAATTATTGTAAATTAATAATATTAATTTTAAAATATAGATGAGTAGATAAATATTTGAAAGACATTATATAAATTTAAAATATAATATAATCGTGCAAACTACTAATTTCAATTTTATTTAAGAATATGACTTTGTATTTTATTGATGTGAAATCAGAACTAATATTAGAAATGTCTAACATTAATTGAGTACAAACATGCGTTTTGTTAATTGTCATACAACGATTTCGAAACCGTTTTCGATATCGTTATGTTAATTTATTGAAGTATCTGTTTGATCGATTAGAAGATTGGCCATAATACAGCTACAAATAAAGAGTGGCCTCAGGATAAAAGTCGAATATAGGTGAAGAAATTATAAACGATCAAACTTTTAACAAAGAGAACTGTAGGCGAAATAGATTCGACGGAGGAGCATAGAAGCAAAGAAGTGGAAGATTCGAAACGACGTAAATGCTTAAAACGTTCTGCAGGCCAAGGAGTTCAGAAAGAAAGAATATAATGAAAGAGAGAGAGAAATAGAGCGAGGGGGGATAGAGAGAAAGTGAGAGAAAGAGAGGAGGGAAGAGAGAGAGAGAGAGAAAGGGAGAGCGTGAGAGAGAGAAAGGGAGAGCGTGAGAGAGAGAGAGAGATAGATATAAAGGACTGTTACGGGAGAGGTCAGAGGGAGCTGTCACTCAGAAAGTCGATGTCTAGCTGCCCTTCTATTAGCCGCCTCCGCTGGTACCTCTTTTTTAATTGTGTTAAATCGATGTGCAATTTGGAAGGGAATGGAATTCGACTTTGCCATATACACATTGGCCGTCGAAATCGGCCGCCGGGAAGAGTCAGACTGAGAGAAGAAGAGGATTATCTGTAGGGATTTATAGGCTGCTCATGAAATGCCAAGCTCTTATACTGCATATGTTCTTCGCTCACCGACTGACCAAAATTTCGCCATGGCCTATACGTTATATACCGCCCGTGTTATGTACACTGAGAGATCGGTTTAAGTGCAGCGCGCTGTGATTTTCGAGCAATCAGGAGGAACTGCCATGACTTCTTAGAAAGCGACTAGGTAAAGTGTTCTTTGCTCTCCTACTGTTTAGTCAATTCACTTTTGTAATATGGAAATGCTAACGAACCTATAGTTTCTTTTAACTAGAGATATATATCCATTGCTCTTCTTTTTTTTTTTTTTTATTTAACTATTTGTTTAACTTTTTTCCCCTACAAAATATTCAAATATTGATATATTTAACATCGTTCAATTTTAATATTCTTCTTAACTCTCATATTCAATTTCACATTTTTTAACTACGAATATTTTTAGATTTTATATCAAAACGAGTTTCTTTTATATAATCTTATTCAATCAAAGAGAAGCTTTTATACAAAATATTAAAACAGTATTGGGTAAAATGATAGTAAGTTATAGAACTCTTTTATGACATTGTTCTACTAATGTACGTGTTCATATTATTTATTATGATGCATTGTTCAAAATATATCGTGCGTCACAAAAATAAATTAACTCAAATTAATTTTTAAAATAGAGTATTCATTTGATTATAAAATTTCTATTGTAATATTGAACCTAAATTTTTTATTTATAATTTATATAAATATGTATTAAAGAAAAATTAAATAAGAAGAATTGCTATTAATTGATAAAATTTCTCAATATCTTTGTTGTGATATTTACATTATTAAATAGATTTATTTATTTAAATTAGGGTAAAATTTATAAATTTACAATAATATCTTAAAAATTATAACAAATATGAGTTGTGCAATAACACTGCAATATATTAATTTTAAGTTGATATATAGGAAATTATCACTAATAAAGAACATTTCTACTTGTTTATACGTTCTTCATTGTGAAACAAGGCGGCGCCTATTTAGAAAGATTACTAGTAATAATGTAATAGTTTTTATTGCATTGGTTCATGGGAAGAATTTATAAAACTTCTCAAGTTATAGTATTTCTAATTATTCGTAAATATTATTTTATATAAAATTAGTGGATACGAACTTACACAAATTCTTTGAGGGCAACGCTCGACTCGCTTCAACCCTAAAAAGATCACATACCTGACTTCAGACATGTTTCGTCGATGACTATGTAAGTACTCGATTTGCTTTTTTCTTCCATTCTTTTGACTTTCCTCATTCTCTTACATCCTTTGTTCATTTCGTGATACTAGGAAATAGTCTTTGATACATTAGACTTTATATAAAAAATGAAATAATAAGTTGTCTGGAGTTATGCTCCTTCTCTATATTAAAATCGTTCGCAGTTTCGAGTTCAATTTATATTAGATGTTTTTTGTAAATAAGTGATCCGTTGCGATAGAGTACTATCTAAAGTTCATGAGCCAACACTTAATTATACATTTTAATTACAAAATATAATAAAATTTCGTAAACGTAATGATTCAATATAATTTTTTTAATGGCAACATGCTAGCGAGCCAGCAAGCATCTATTATTAGCATCTTCTAATTTTTAATAAATGTTTTATTGAGTCGTGGACATATTAGAAACAATAATAAATGTTCATGTGAATAAAAGAATATAGTATTGAGGAAGCGCTAATTATTGATATTTGCTTTCATATACTATTCTTATTTAACCTTCTAAGTTTTCAACATGATTATTTCCAAAACTATTTAAAAATGAAATATAATCGAATAAGTTTAGTACGCATACTATATATATTGTTTGCGAGCTTTTGTATGTTGCTCGATGTGGTTCAAATACTAATTCTGACTACTTGCTCCTATGACTTACGTGATTTACTGGCAATCTCATCACGTATTTATGTGTCATTTGAATCAATTGACTTTAAGTACGACATTGGAATATTTTTTGAATCTGACATATAACTATTTTAAAGTATTAGTATTATTCCATACACGTTATAGCTAATAAATTGTACAATGAAAGAGATAAATTTGTAAAACTTAAATGTACTCACACCTTGTAAAATGTGTCTTAATGTTTTGATAGCTTCAGTGTCAAAAAATTTTTTATTGTACAAAATACATGATTGTTTTCTCAACTAATTTTAATTCATTAATTTTTGTCACATATTATAATGACTAATCTAATATAGAATATATTCAATAGGCCTCACAAATGTATATATATCATAGCAAGCACATTTCAATTAATTATTTCATATTTTATATTGAAACTATGTAAATAACTTTATTTTTAACTTTTATATTTTAATATTTATATATATATTAAAAAATCTTAATTTAAAGATTCTTATATCATTTGCAGAAAATAAGATGAAACTCAATAACATAAATTTAAAAAATATTAATATTTTATCGTATATACATAGCTATATATTTTGTAAACGTTGAAAATCCAATAATTATATAGTATTACAATGATTCTCAAAACTTAATTTCAACGTAACCAAAAGGTCTGGGAGAAAATAGGTTTGGTTCAAACTATTATTATAGATGTGATTATATAACGCTAAAAATAGTGTCTTAAAAAACTGTCTTTAAAAAGTTGTAAAATTAATGAGTTTTCGCAAGTCGAAATATTAAAGGATGAATGTTCAAATGAATGTTTTTACTAAAAATATGCATTATAATGCATTATACTAAAGTACTTATGTAATTGATTTAGATAATTTAATATGTTTTATCCAAATACATTTTCAAACTAGGGCAAAAATGATCTTTTATCATTATTATATCAGTAATTGTTTACAGTGTAGATTTTTAAAAATTCTCTAGTGTACCATGCAGTTGCAATAATTTTATTTATTATATATATATATTTTTATCATTGCCCTAGTTAGCTCTTGTTATTGTGTTAATGCTATTGATGATATATTTTTCCTTGTATTTACATTTTTAAATATAGACACCTGTATAAATAAATATAATCAATCATTAATTCCAATATAAAAATCTTTTATTCAAGGCATTTTAAAAGACAAACCCTTGTATTTATATTTTTATACAAAATCAAATTTTGTCTTGTTGATTTAATCAAACAGATGATTTGAAAATAAATACTTTTTAAACATTTCTAGTTACCATATTGATTATTAATGTTACTAAGTATATTGTAAGTATATCATGAGTATATTTCGATTACAGAATTATTGATGTCACTTTACATTGTACATTCCAATCTTGTTACAATTTAACCAATTATAAATGTAAAAATGATCATAAATAAAAAATTTAACTAATAACCGAGACCGATCTTCAAATCTTCTTAATTTTAAACTTTTCGAATATTTTCAGTGAAATACATGTTTACTTAGTATTAAGTACGAATAAAATTTTTGTATGAAATGCTTTACAATACAAGTACACTTCTAATTATCAACAAGGAATTTTACTAGTTCAAACCACTCCCATTCCTTTAATGGAGCTCTGTTTTTTCACAACAACTTCTCTCAACTTCCGAAAATTTTCGCAGCATCTCGATATCACCGACTTACATTGCGTACCCGTAGCATAAAAATTACTAGCAAAACATGTAGAAAAAAAGTGGATGGGATCCACTACCACGAACATACAATCTCGAGGTGGGCGGAAGAGATTCAGAAGACGGAGACGAAGAGCTCCATGGGAACGAAGAGTTGATCGTCATGTATACATGGCCACAGTGTAAGAGAGCGCGCGGTAACATAAAGGAGGCGAGTCCGTGGAAAAAAGTAGCCAAAGACTCAGACTTTACGAAAGGCGAGAGAGGAGAGGTCCGCGAGCTAGCGAGGACCAGAGATGAGCCAAGGGGAGAGAGAGAGAGAGAGAGAGAGAGAGAGAGAGAGAGAGTGAATGAGAGAGAAGCGAGTCATAACCCCACTGGGTAATTGGACGTTCCCACTTTTAATTGGCTACTCGACGGTCCGGCCCCAGTTGTTAGGCGTTATAGTATGTTACCTTGTATAAACGCTTTGCTGGAACTTGGACCAACTTGGACGAAATTTAGACGAGCGTTTTGTTCTCCTTCTTCTTTTTAACTTTTTTCCCGTACTCTCTCCATCTTACCACCTCCGCAAGCTTTACACGTCTTATACAATTCTCTCTTTCTGACATTTTCCTGTTCTTTCTACCTACCTCTCTACCTCATATAATTGTGAAGTTATTAAACAGCGCTTAAATGTGTACTCAGTCATGAAGGAAGTTTATTGCTCTAGAAATTCTTGTATCCCGAAACTTGTTAACTATTTTAACTTCTCGAAATTTTAAAAAGCACTGCTTCTTAATTCTAAAACTTAATTCCTCTTAGACATCTCCTTGAATATTGCAAATAAAAAAATATATTTTTAACGGAAGTGGATGTTAATAAAGTTTCAGATTTTCGTTTATTAAAGAAAATAAGTGGCATTCAGGAACAAATATGTTTCTTATTCGGTGAGCATCCGATAGCAATAGAGTTAACAAAGTAATAGTTCTCTTAATTATTGACAGTATTCATGTTTCGTCTTCATTACTTCATATGTGAGCGAGATTTAGTTTCGACTATTGATACACTTTCTTCATTCCGTAAACTTTCTATCCACCTATCATTATTCTCTCTATCAAACTTTTTTACTATTTTCCTCTTTTATATTTCTCTATCTCTATATTTATTTAGATAAATAAACATCTCTTCATTGATTAATATTACAGGTAGGAACACCACAAATATGATATGCCTACCTTTCACTGACGTTTATGTATATCAAAACTTTTATATTCTGGATTTTCTGGAATTTTAATTATATATTCAATTCTATAAAAAATTTTTAGGACAATGAAACAAATGATTTATAATGTATTTCATTTTATTATGTTCATCAATTATTAGAAAATAAATAAGTACGTGTAAAAAGATTGGTAAAAAAGTATTTATTAAAAAAAATTTATTAATCAAGAATATAAGTTTATTCTTTGTTTTCGTGTAACTCTTTTTCATATAACTATATCTTATATAATAAAAACTAAATGACCAGTATAAATAAACACAGTGAACAAATATATTAAATAAATTATTAATTATAGTAATATAATCAGCATTGATAAATAACGATTAATAAAAGTATTAACATTATTTAACATAAAGTATTTAGTAATTTTATAATAAATTATTATTTCAGATAAATTGTCATTTCAAATTATTGTCATGAATTTAAAATGCGTGTTATTTCGATATCTTATTTCATATTCAATTTTTCAATCAATAAATGAATCGAATGATTAAAGTTAGTAAGAAACTGTATTAACAAAAATTTAATAAAATAATTGAATATTTATTATATTAATTATGTTAAAATTTAGGAATTGTAATGTCATTATTGATATTTTGAGGTATAATTCCAAAATTTCAATTACTTCTACAATATTAACACTATAAGTTAAAAATATTTGCAAATATATATAATACGTTAAAACGTTAAGTTTTTAAAACAGTATATTATTATTTTTAAACCATATAAATAATTGTAATAAGTTTGAACATTATGTTTTAGTTTCTTTATATTATTTATCATGGGCACTATATTTCAAAGAATTTAAAAAATATATTAATATTTTATTACATGTTGTGAAAATATTATTTGATTTACATTTTTTAAAAATAAATATTTAATTTTTATAAGAATAATTTTGAAATACTATTGATACTTATATGTTTGTTATATTTATTTATATTCATAATTATAATTAATAATATATTGATTATTATCATTAGAGAAAAAGTGTGTTAATATTTAATAATTAGATTATTACTATATTATTAATTACAGTATCACGATAACAAACTTACTAATTACTTGAATTTAATATTTTATGTATAATAATTAATTTTATTTATTTTATCAAACGTTCTGTGAATATATGTTATAATAGTAAAACCTCAAGTATTTTTATATGAAAATTTAATTTATATTTATACAAGATTTAATTTATCTCTGTTTAAAGATATAATGAAGCCTTAATGAAATTATAGACAAGTTTGAAAGAAAATAAAAATTGTTTAGAAAATTTTTAGGTTTATGATTTGGTGAGTTTTATTTTTTAATATAAGTAATTAATATTTGGATTTTCGCAATACATACAAATATATAAATTTCATATTGAATTATACAAATTTAATACTTATATTTGATTTTATTAATATACATATTAAATTTGATATCATTTGAAATCAAATGTAGTTGAATTTATTTGTCATAAATATCTATGAAAAACAAACTGATATAATTCATAATGTCATCCATATACAACCTCAAAAATTGTGGGAAAACATTAGCTGTTGATTTAGCCCGCCTGGGGACTATCATGACTCCGCCTATTCCTTCAATTTAAACTTTTCAATAAAAATGTAAATTTTGTTATATTATAAATGGCGAAAGAAACATAGTCATCGCTGTAAAGGTGGAACGTGTATCTTCTTGTTTATTATATAAGAATTTGTCATTGTTATGCTTGTCATGGAATACATATCTTAAAGCCATTTATTTGAATGATAGTTAGTCATTTATAATGTAGAATCTATTCATTTTCAATTGGCGAATCATTAAGAACGAATGTGCAAGGATTTTTTCCATCTCTCTTTTACATCTCAGGCTAGTCCTTAAGTAATTCCAGTCTGACGAATACAGTGACTATACAGGAGGTGTTTTCGTGAGCGATTTCTCTTCCATTCTTACTCTTTTCGTGAAGGCGTGCGCGTTTTTGCTTTTTAATATTTCTTTTATGGCTCGGAAGCCGCATATTTGTCTTGGAATATGATGACTCTGCGACAGTATATCATGTATACCTTACCTCTCCTGCCGTCACCGCTATTGAAAATATACAGCAGATTAATTCTTTAGGTTTTGGTATGGGACTATGTAAATTGCGCTTGCGGTCATCGACTGATTTCTTACGATGAACTTTATGAACTTAATGAACTTTACCACCGTCAATAATTTAAATTTGAAGCAAATACAAATCATCACAATTCTATCCTACTAATATTTTTTTAGTTTCATCTACTAAGGGCGATTTCTTTTGTCTCGGTTTTGTAAAAGTTGACAGAAGAGAAACGTAGAGAGAGAGAGAGAGAGAGAGAGAGAGACTAACAAACGGAACTATAAAAGTATTCCATAGGTTTTTAATTACAGCCGTAAATTATATATACTTAAAGTAAAATAATCTACATTAATATATCAGGATATAGTGATATAAATAAAATTTCCATCATTTTACTTATTTTATTGATAAATTGTTACTTATTTTATTAATGATTAACTTATCTTGATAACATCAGCACTACGTATTTGTTTATTATGAAATTAATTCTAATTTATTACCAATAGAATTGAAATATTAGAATCATTCGAATACGTATTTAATCAATTTTCTCTTTACTGCATAGTATAATTTACCTAATAATCTTAAATATTCTTAAATAAACTTCTCGTGTACTTATTTTAAGCAATAGAATTTAAAAATAGAAAAACTAGATAAATAATAATGTTTTACTTACTACATATACAAATATATAGGCAGAAACTTTGAATGCAAATCACTAATTTACTGTTATTGATTGAATTTACGTAAAGACAAAGTCGGAACACAAAATATATTAATTATGAATGTGTCTAATATTTTATTCTATCTAAATCGTTATACTATTAAATACTGATATCTGTCAAATTATTATACAACATAAAAATATGAATTATTAATGAATTTTAATTTTTCTACTTTAATCTGTTTGTTTAATTGATGAAAAATTAAAATATATTATTTTACTTTATGAATTTAAATATTCATGTATCAACTCTATAAAATAGTTAGAAATAAATAGATATACATTTCCATCTATTAAAATTCTATTATTGCAGTTTTGTTGTTAGACAATGTGAATGTTTAATTTCTTGAATGTAAATATGACAGTAAGTGTACGTATTTGAAGTAGAACAAAGTTGGATATGGCCAGACAGTAAATATTCTATTCTATAAAGTAATTTAATATTTCATATTATTATTTTAGAGGAATCAACAATGAATTTATATGAAAACAGATAAAGAGTATTGCTCATTATAGATTATTTTTCTGTTATTTTCAAATCTTGTTAAAATATTGTTAAAATATTAGCAATCAGATATTAGTATTTTATAATTTCATCCAAAAATACTATTTAAAATAAAATATTTATTAGACATTTGACAAAAATGAATTTTAATAATATTTGTATCAATATTTTGGATACAAATTTGAGGTAATACTTAATATAAATAAATAATTACTAGGTTTTTTAATATTAAATTTTACAAATTACAACAATTTATTATTATATTAAAAACAATTTATATTTCTTTTATTTAAATAAAATAAATAGATTTTCATAAATTTTAATGTGCCCTACTTATATTCTAGAAATAATTTCTTTAAATCATTAAAATAATTGAAATTACTTTTACTTGCGATGTCAGCTTAATGCACGAAAAAAATATAGAAAAAGTTAAAAATCCAATTTATGATATTTTTATTTAAATAAAATATATCGAAAAGATCGTATGCAATCAATGAAAAAAAATATAAAATCAACCAGATATTTTCTACATGCAAACAGAAATTCAACACTTAAGATGGCTGCTATTAAAAATGCAAATTGAGTGATTCAAGAATCCAAAGAGCACATGTACGAAAGCAGGTATATTCCATCGAGTGGTGTATATATATGCATATATATATATATATATATATATATATATATATATATATATATATATATATATATTTATTTATGAGGGGTTTTTGATTCTGTACTAGACTTTTCAGTTTCTTCGTATCTTCAAAGCGAAGATTAGAAATGCACGTTTCACTGAGATTATGCACGTACGTGAATCATATATACTTGCGTGAGAAGCAAATATATAATGATCTATGTATGAGCTGATAAACGATATAGAAATGTCTGGCTGCATCTGTGGAATAGCACCAGCAAAAGCAGCGAAAAACGCTCTGGGAATTGTTCGAAAATTGAATGCCATACAGGAACGGTAAGCGAGTGAGGGCTTGGGTCGTCTTTAAAAACACATAAATTAGAGGCAAATGGCTGTGTGCGAACGTCATGAGCGGTAAATTATGGATCAGCAAGAAAGAGAAACAGAGAGAGATAGAGATAGAAAGAGAGAGAGAGAGATTCTTCCTAATGTTTCAGTACCGACTCTGTTCCTTTCTTATTTTTCGTCTCGCTTCAGTCGACTACAACAATCGCTCCAACGTCGTACGATTCTACAGTTGTAACAATGACTATTACGTATTTTGTGTCTGAACCATATGCAATTTTAGTGTTTCTCAGGCACCGATATACTTTTTTCATTGCTGTTTTATAATAATAACTGCAACTGATGCTCCTACTACTACTCTGATTGAAACTTTTTCATTCGTTTTGCATGTTTTTCAAAAAGCAATGCGTATAATATCTTGTTTCTGCAACATTTGATTTTTTATTTTTTCACGTGCACATTTAATTTTTATAATTGTACTCGTAAAATATTTTGTAATTTTCTTATATATATTGTAATTCCGTGTTACTAGAGGGTTGTTTGTTGTTCTATAGGAAAATTACTATAAATGGACATTTAGCACAATTTTGACGTAGGACAAAGATAATTTGTGAAATAAATTTATTAATTTTTTTGTTTCTTGATTATTAAAGCTAAAATAAAAGTAAGAATAATCAAAAAGGTATTATTTTTTTATTATATAGTAAAATAGATAATGTAAATTTTATTGATCGTATTTATAATACTCAACATTTATAGATATTTTTTCATTTTTAATCCAATATGCTCTTTTATGTAAGAGTATGTAAACGTTTAAAATATTTATGCAATAAATTTTAAAGTATGGTCTTTTGACATTTATTCGAGTATGTTAGTTATAATGAATTACGAGTTATATAATTCATTGATGAAGTTGCCTTATGAATATATAAGAAGTTCAAAGGTAACCCATAAACTTACAAAAAAATATAGTTTTACAAATAATTATATTATAATAGAATCTGTGTGCACAAATATAAAATAGTGATTAGTATATTTCGATTTGTATAAAACATATTATGGAATTGTAAAAAAACTCTTGAATATTGTACAGGTATCTTCAAATATTACATCGTTTGTTTGGCAGTGATAATACTAATCTAGTGGTTTACTTTTTATAATAATATTGTAAAAAATATAAAAAATTGTAAATTAAAAATGTGATATTATTTTTATACTGTTATAATTGATGTGTAAATTAAAAAAATTAAGTTATCATTAATAAATTAAAATTTGGTTAATCCGCAAAAACAAAAAATCAATAATTACAATAATTTATAATCAAGTTTGTATAGGCAACATCAGTGAGTAATTATATTATAAGTTGAAGAGCAAGTATAACTATGGATATCAACAAATAATTGGTTGCTATCCGTCACCAAGAATGTTATGGGTCGTGGAAATTGTGAGCGTTAGATGCTGAGAGAGGGTCTAAGGGAGACAATTAATTACGCGATAATTACTAGTGCAAAGCATCACTGTTCTTTATAGTATCTTAAATCTCAATTCTTCTTCTGTATCTTTGTTTACATATATATTTGCATTATTAGATGTAGTAGAATGCATAAGCGTACTTATTTAACTGTTTGTTGTGTTAAATTTGATGAAGTGGATCAATATTATTTTTAGACGGACGTCGAATAAAATACAAATACACATGATTGTATTATATCTTCTAAATTGTAAGTGGTATTATTTTGCATAAATCTAATGCCCAAACTAATGTCTGATCTAATATTGTTATATATAGTATATTTAATAGTAAATCGAATTGTGTATATATAAGCGTTCATGTCAGAACATTTGTGGGTCTTTTTCTTTTGCTTTACTTAATTGAAATTAAATGATCATACTTACAAGACTAGTCATATTTTATATTGAAGAATTTTTGCCTACATAAATTCTTAATTTTCTATCTGTAAGTTGTACATTAAAAATTGGGTTTTTACTTTGTGATAAACACCATTGTAAATTCCAGATTTCTAAGTCTTAAATTTCCATAATCTGAAAATGTTGAATAATTATATTTATAATTTAGTCTTTAGTATTCAAAGTAAAAATTTTTTCCCTTTATTAATAGTATTATTTACTTTGATCTTTACTAAAATTTTATATAAACCAAAAAAAATTATTTAAAATTAGTCTAAATTAAGCCAAACTGAGTTCTTGACAATCCTTTATTTCTATTTTACCGGATTTTTCATTTTTTTAAAATTTTATAATTTTTTATGTCACTCATCAAGTATATACATTATTTACTAATATATGACTATTTCAATGCTAAATTATCATATAAAGTAATTACATTTTATTCTAATAGTATATTCTCTGAAATATAATTGGTTTTATGAATAACCTTTTTTTATTATCACAGCCTGTTGTTCTCTAATATTTTTAAGAAGTTTATTACACATTATTATAATTAATTCTATATAAATATAAGAAAAAAGTATCAGCCAATGAGATACTAATAATATGTAATATGTATATTTACATAATACGATAATAATGTAATAATATGTATATTTATATAATGAAACATTATATAATTTAATCAATTTGTCACAACCTTAAGATACAGAGTTTCATAAAGTATTAATCTATTAATCTTTTAAAAATTTAGTAGTTCTTATAAGTATTTTTAATACATGTCAAGTATTAAAATTATAAAAAATGATTATAGATAAGCATAGATCACAGGAATTATAAGAATTTTTATTATTATTTATCGTTCATGTCTATATACTTTTAATATTTCTTCAAATTAATAAAAAATTTAACTTAAGTTATTAATTATATTTTTATGGAGATAATTAGTTTGTATAACATTATATTTATTTATTATATATCTTAAGTTAAGTTTCAGTTAAATTTAAGTTAATAATTTGAAAAAGTAATAGTGTAAATTAATTCATTGAAACCGTAATAATATCAGAATTCTCTAAACAAATATAGAACTAGTTCTATTATATTTTAAACTTATTAGTCAATGGAATCTTATGTATTTCGTAAAGAGTAAGGAATTTTAAAAGTATATGAATTGACGATAATCTATGAATAAAAAAGCATATTGTAATTGTAAAAAAATGTATGTAAAATAAGAATGAGACAAAATAAAGGAAGAATGGAAGAAAGAAAGGTAGAAAAGAATGAAGATAGAAAGAAGAAATGATAGGTGGAATGAAATAAGGAAAAAGCAAGAAAAGCAGGAAGGAAGGAAGGAAAAAGACAAGAAGGAAGAAAACTGCGAAATGTATGATTAAGCGAGAGGTGATAGTTGTTTGCAAGTAACATTATCGTATACAATTAGATTAGAGGCCAAGAATTGAGCTGATGAATGGATCATGGATTTATATGAAATTATCGTAGTTGAGCAAAAGTCCCTGGAAAGGTAACTTAATTGAGAAACGCAATGCGTGTTGAGTTATCGCTATCGAGTAGGTCGCTTTTATGCGCTGGAGTCGCTCACGCGAATATAGTTTTACAAGTTTGAAAAGGAATGGAGGACATCCTCTTTCGATGGTCGCACCTTTACTTCTTCTGTCCACTGTTTTGCTTTCCAGCCTCATGCCCGGATCCCTGTGTACGTTTGCGCGTATGCGTGCGACCACACGCGTCGACAAGTAGATAAACTGATTGAAATACGACCTGCCCACTTCATTTTTTCTCTCACTATATCTTTCTCTCCTTTTCTCTTTCTTCTAATTCTTTCCGTTGGCACATAGCCATACCGACAATTCTCTTTTAGGCCGCTCTCCTCTTTACTTTCAAATTTGCGTGCATTCGCTCAACCCCCAGTGTGAATGCCACTTTAGAACACTACTTTACACGTTAATCCCTTTACCAAAATCTTGGTTGTTAAGATTACATGTATTTCCTTTAGTTTTTTTATTTCTTTCTTCCTTTTCTTCATGCCTCATTCGTTTACTATCTCTACGTATTTTTGTTCATTGGAGACTTAAATGCGCAACTACATGTTGATATAGAAATATAACAAATTAGCCATTTTTACGCTGCCCTCTTTATATCAGTATCTATTCTCTCTCAGTTTTTTGGTATTTCTTAAAATAAAAGCACGATACTATTGCTGTATTTATTATATACAAAGCTATTGCTATATGTTTAGTGACTAATACTTGCATATTTTATTTTAAAAGGAAGAATTATTCTTGTTGTATTTATTTAAAAGAATTTAATGATATTTATAATGTTGCATTTTATAATATCATGTGAACGAAATAGATTCTAGCAAGACTTTCCTCGTATTCCAATTTACGGTTAACCAATGAAAATACACATATACTATAATTACACATTATGTTAAAGAAATTAATTTTTTATGTAATTTTCGAGGCATTTAAATAACAGTGGTACTTAATCAGTAAGAAATAAGGCTTTCTTTTACACGTGTAAAAATTCACTAAATCATGTTTCATTTATAAATAAATTAGTTTTCCAAGACATTATAAATAGTGTGACAATATCGATACATCCTTGCTCTAACGAATATATAGAGTATTTTTTTTGTACGGTTGGCGGAATCGATGTGAAAGCAAGAAAAGTCAACTTCGATTTCGATTCAATTAGAGTTTCGTATAATCTCTTTAATGTTACAAGGTTATATCGTTAAGGACGTGTTTAATATTTTTTTTACTTGAACTACATTAATTGTGTGGCACAATTTCTATCTTTTAAACGGAAGTTTGGAAAGACTAGTGTCACATGACATGTCTATACGGTCTCAGTGCAGATTTTCTTAAAGCGAAGTATAAGTATAAAATATACTTCGATATTTTATAGCGCGACATGGCTATGTTTTACGCTGACAGTGTCGAGAGTCGCACGCTTCTCTAGTTAGAGTCGCTCGTATAAGTATCTTCCGCTACGTTTTGACCTCCGATTATCTTCCGACGAGTATGCAGTACCTTTCGTTTTTATTTCCATTCTCTATCTTTTTTTTAATCCTCATCTTTTATTTTTCTTTTGCATGCCTTTTTTTCTTTTTCTCGTCTTCTTGCTTTCGTTGCTCTTATTTAATATGCTCTTTCAAGCTATTTAATTGATGACTCATGCAGTTATTTCTCTATCTTTTTCTATTCGTCGTACTAACTACATTGTAAACATATTCTTCACGCTGTTCAAATTTTATTTTATAATATTAAAGTCTAATGAATAACGTAGTCGTTATTTGTGTTAGATTTATGAGGAATTATCATGCACGAACAAATTTAAAATTTCAACACTGTAAAGTTTCATAAATTATTAGAATATATTGTATAATAATTTAATAATAAAGTTTAATAATAAAGTGATTCATTACAAATAAAATTATATTTTAGTATTATAATTATAATAATAATTTATAATTACTACAAATGCTTTTTTGTAAAATATTCTACTAAATTTTATATAATTTACAAAAGTATAATATTATTCTACATTAACGAAGATATAGTCGATGATTCTACATTGTTAAAATAATATTATACTGTGGATTAATTTTGAAATTATTTAGTTACATAAGTTAATAATAAATTCTATCAAAAGTTTTATATCACTTGATTGACACATTTTTTTTAATTATAAATTAATTTTGAAATTATTAATTACCAGTCTGACCGCGTACGACCCACATCTACTTAATGTTTAGATATATGAAAAGAAGTGGTTAATCTATTTACATGATAATAAAACTGTATAGTTATATTACAATAAAAACATCAATGATAAACAATGCTGAATGACATTAAATTTCTTAAATAAAAAGAATACTATTCAGTTTTAAAGGTAAAGTATATATATATTTTGACATACGCAGCTAATGTTAATATAATAATGATACATCGTGTGTTTCTCGTATTTATAAAGTCTTAATAAAAGCAATACAATATTTAAAATTATAATGAATAATTTACAATAACAGCATTTGTTAATATTTCTTTTAAAAAATTTCATTTGAATAAATCAAAAGATTGATTCAGGCGTAAAATGTATATAATTATATAGGATTGAAGTTTATTTCAGAAGCTTATTTATCCGATTACTACTTAACCTATTGATTATGATGATGTTTGAAAAAGGAGAACATGTCGCAGAATATATATAATGACCTGCTCAAAATGATAATAGTAAAAAGAATAAAATATAAGATATGAATAGTATGCAAACCTAAAACTTGTTGCTGTTTATTGAAAATGTAAATTCTTTTACACCCTTAGCACCTAGTTTTTATATACATAAATTTAATGTTGGTCATGTGCTTATGCGATGCCAACCAAGTATAAGCTTCTATATAATATATTACCGCCAGACGAGCAAGTAATTTATTAAATTAATTATTTTCACAAAGGCTCAATTTCCTATTATATCCACTCATTTATTTTATTTCTTTTTCTCCTTATTTCACTAATGGTAAAATATGATAATGACAGGTGATAACAATTACATCGCTCGATTTGATTCGGGATTTCGTTACCCAAATATAAAAGCAAACATAAAAACATATTGTTTGTATGTATTAAAGGAAACTGTATATAATATTAATATCCATATAATTAAAATATTTCACATTTGATCTTAATAAATATGCATTTTCAAAAATATCTTTATAAATATCATTTATTAAATAAGAAAAATATTTCGTATTTATTTATTATTTTCTGAAAGCTTCTAAATATTACTTTTACTATTTTCAAGTACTAATACAATATTCTAACATAATATTCTAATAATAATCTAATAATCTAATAAGATAATAATCTAATATAATATTCTAATATAATAGTCTAAAAATCCAATGAAGCAAAGAGCTCACATACAAATAGTATTTATATATTTATGTTATACTAATATATGTACTATTCAGATTTATTAACTAACTTTTTATATATAAAATTAATATTAGTTAAGTTACTAAACTAGCAAATAATACAAATTTTTAACTAATTCTTTTTTTATCTTATAGAATTAGTGAGAAAAATATTTCAAATTAACTTTATACTTACAAAATTGATGATCAAGCGATTTTGGCACTTCGAACTCATATTTAATTCATTACATAGTATTGCAACAGTGATAATAAAAATGAATAGAAAGATCTTTCTAAAGCAAAATCACAAAAGTTTAATGATGATATGAGAAAGCAAAATGCTCATACAAATATCAGCACTTTTCAGTAAAAAATAAATAGATAGATCAAGCTTTCCTGGAAGAAATGACATTGTCTATATGAATTTACAAATAACTTATAATACAATATCTGTAAGAGAATATTGAAACGCTAATAATAGGATCGTGCATGTGTACAGATCAGACGATCGTCTAAGAGACTCCTCCCGATTGTATGAATCTGAATATTATTTTTTTCATCACTTTCTTTCTCTCTTTTTGGATATCGATTTCTTTATTCTGCTTTCTATACTCTGCGGTGTGAGATAAAAAATAAAGAAACAAAAAAGATTCCAAACGACAGAAACGAAGGAACACGACTGACTTGACGTATGATCGCTGTTTCCCGTGAATAACATCCTTTCGTTAAATCTTTGTATGGTATATTTTCAAATTTTAAATATTTTAGCTTTCAATACTTAATATTCTTTAATAAATAAATCGAACACATTGAAAATTTATCACAGATTTATCTATTTATGACGCTCAGCTTTACATTCTGTTAATTTCTCATTTTATTTTCAAATATTTAAAAGAAAAATTTATAAATCGATTGGATAATTGGATATTGAATTGACGATAGTATCTACAAATTTTATTTTCATTGCACTCTAAAACAGATGAAATATACATATTCTATAATTACCATATAATAATGTAACTGAAAAATATTTTGCATATAATATTATATAAATTATTAACAGCATCAAAGAGAAACCATTGATTTCATGAACTGTGAATGTGTTTAATCTTGCCAAAAATATAAATAAGAAAACCATAAATTTCCACTCAAAACTACCGAATATTCAATTGATTTACTCGTATTAAGATGTAACTTTGTACAAGCGAGAAGAGAAGAAGAGGCGAGTGAATGCGTAAAAAGATGGGTAGGAAAGAGAGAGAAACTGGTTATTCATGTGTGACATCAGCACTTGGAATACAATATCCGGTGATCATGCATACACAAGTATATCCTACAACAAGCTTTTCTTCTTTCTTTATGCGTATAATAGATATGAAAAGGGCCGCTCACTGTCAATGAGCAATTAAAAAATATATTTATTGGCTTGCAGAGTTGAGGAATGCTTAATAAATTGATCTCGCAGGTAAAGCGTGCAGATATGTTTACGAACCTCTGTTGTAAATGTTAATAAAATAATATTAACGATGGTAATTTGGACGAATAAGATTATTTTTATAACTTTTTTTAATAAAGAGAAGAGGAGGAGAGGAATTTGTTAGTAAGAGATACATTGTGATATGAAAACAAAGTCAATAGGTTAAATAAAGTATGTATCGCTATATTAAAACATATTAATGTAAAATTAACAAATAACTCAATAAATAATAACTAAAAAATGTGTAATAGAACAGTTTTACTATTTACTAAATTCTATATACGAACGAATAATTAAATGTTAAGAAAATATAAAAGTTTAATAAAAATGTTGTTTTTATTATTTTAATTTTATTATCGTAAAAAACTTTTTATAATAATACATTATAAATTAAAGATTTATATTAACTTAGAAATAAAATTTTATAAATAGAAACTTTTGCTTTGAATTAAATATAATTTAAAATTCTAATTAAAAATGTATTTAGGTAATCGTTAATTTAGATATGCAGTTTTTAATACAAATAAGAAGCAATTGTTAAAGAAATTAGATGAAGAACTTGTAATTATTTATAGGATAATCAAAATATTCATCCTCAAGTACAGTTCCATCTATTGAAATAAATGATTGTGCGTTTTCCAATATTAGTAATAGTATATAAATTCTACTTTTGTTTCCATATGCTTATATGAAATATCAATTTGAGTAGTCATTTATTGAAAAGAGAAGTGATATAATTGAGCGAGAAAACTTCAAAGATCGAAAGGAAGTTGATAAATATGAAGGGTCAGATGAGGTAGTACACCTTAAAGGGTTAAGACGCAGCTGCTGAGGAGAGGAATTAGAGAACCTAAGAGCTGCCACTTATGTATAGGATAGAGAAAGATTTCGTGCTCACGGATGAAAGAGGATAAAAAAAGAAGGTAGGAAAAAAAGAAATTAAAAAGGTTTGGAAAAAAGAGTAGTTCATCATACAGGTCAAAATTGTGTGGGACTTTATATACGGACATTTATTATAAGCAGTACGCGGGGCTGCGAACGAGCGACTGATCGAATGAATCGCCAATCGATGCCATTCGACAGTAAGAAAGAAGACGGTGGTTAAGGGGGAGAGGCCGGAGGGAAGCTCTGCGTGGACACCCCGCGAGGCGCTCACGGTTTGACATGGCCTTATAACAAATGGCTGTTTTACCGTCCCAGAGAAAATGAAGCAAGCATGACGAGCTGATTTTCGAAGTGTGCGAGTGAGAGGTACAGAGATGCATATGGTGAGAAAAAAGGATGGAGAGGCAAAAGAGAAGGAGCGAGTGCGTAGACACTCCTACGCGGGGGAACACGAGAGTCCGAGAGGTGTTACTTGTCAGTCTGCTGTTCGATGGCCCCGAGGTAATGACAGCCATAGCCCAAGAATTAGCATGGGATAATGGAACGCGCACGGTTGGTTGTACCCCAATGGGGGCCAATGGGGAGCAACGCAGCAGTCGCGCGCGTACAGGCCCCCAAGAACAACAGTCATTCGCCAAGTCATATACGCATGCTCAAATACCTCTGAGTCACAGGTATCATCAAGTTGAGGTTGCACAGTCAGGACTCTACCGGAGTTCCGAATCACGAATGGAAGCTCGCACTTACACCAAACGCTGTAGTACCACCTATTCAAAAGAGTTTTATGGTCTATTGGATTGAATCTATTGAATCCTGGATCAATTCTCCAAGTGTTTGTCAAGATCAGAAATTTATTCTTTTCGTGTGAGCTTGCATTCTAGATTTTAACTGATCTATCGAAACGATCGTTTCCCTCAATTTGAAACGTACCTCTTTATTTAATCCACAGCTTATAATTTATAATTAGATATTTATAAAACCTTCTTGAATAGCATCAATACATTAAATCGCAAATGTTCCACAAGCTTTAAGACATCAAAATGAAATTTAATAACCGGAAAATTTTAGCTCATAATTATGTTTAAAAAAGATTTATACACTAATGTAGCTAAGTGAAAAATGTTTTTAATTAATTATCCATTTTAATATTAACACTTATTATGCGAACATGTACATTATGTATATGTGTATACAAAGTTGAATAATATAAATAAATAATTTTTAACATGATTAATAGGTATTTAACTTATTTTTTATAGATTACCTATTGACTAAAGATATTTAAATATATTTCCAATTTTAAACAATTATATATTTTGATAAAAAAAATGGTAATATTTTTAATTAATTTATTGAAGTTTAAACAAATCTTTTACTCACATGCTTAAGTATATATACCACAAATACACATTTTATTTTAAGATTAGACTTAAATTATTATAACTTATTTTAATTTATTTAACTTAATTTATTTAAAATCTTATTATCTATATTATATATTCTTATCAGAACAGATTGTTTGCATTTACATGTATATTAAAAATTTTATTCTTTTTATCACAATTTTTTATGTTGATCTTACTTATATATGTAGACTACATTAACTGCAATACCTTGGTAATATACCAGGCACTTAATAATAAATAAAAATTAATAAATTTTATTTTATAAAATTATTAATAATATAAATTGAATTAACTAGATTTACAATCAATATTAAAAAAATCACTAATTAATGGTAACTTAAATGGTTTTGAATTTATTAATTATTCATTTTTATATTAAAAATCTAGATATTGTATTCAGGATTAATGAACTCATTTAGAAATATTTAGAAAAACGAATTAATAAATTTTAATTCCTAAAAATTATTTAACTACTAATTCACAGTTAACGTGAAAGGTTCATTACAAAATATTAAATAATGCATAATATTAATATAATAATATTATAATTATTAATTTTACTTTTTATTATTAATAATTTAGATTTTATGTATGTTATTTTAGAATAATATTAATTTAATAATCTTACAGTAATTTCAAATGTTCATTCACTATAAATAAGGAAGTATAGTTGAATAACAATTAAAACAAAAATATTCCACTCAAGAAATTTATATTTCAATCATCTTTTATATCATTTTATTAAAACAATAGTTATATACATTATAATAGACTACATTTTGAATGATTTTCTTTAAAAGACAATATTATTATACTTAGAGTTTTAAAAAAAAATGGACCTTTCTGCTAGAATTCGTTCCATAGAAAAAAATGTAAATTATATTGTATAAAAGAGTATATTTTGTTTCTAACCAATTTACTGATATAATAGCCATTGACAACGTTAACTTTCCTCTAAAAAAAATTTAATTTATCCTCAATTCCCAGCACTATGAATTTATTAAAATTATTTTAAGCACTATGAAACTTTTGATAAGAGTTGACCGAGATACGAGCATATTCTGTATACCTGTTTATGTAGTATTTAACTATATTAATTTCTTCAATAATCCGGGATAATTTCATTATGATACCAGCTGACAGATTTTTCAATTTAATCTCATTCCATTATCAATGAATAACTACTATATTTCCTTTTTTTTTTTTTAAATTTGCTATCAACAGATAATAGTAATGATGGATTATCTTGCAGATATTTATATTACATATCTAAATATATAACTTGTTTTAAATATACTTTTCTGAATTCATCAAGAAACTTTTAAAAAGAAAATCTACTAACTTTTTCTTTATAATTAATATTTTCTTTACTTTTGTTAGATTCTAATGTCTGATTTTGTTACAATATTATAATAAAATATTATAAATATACATTTGATTAAAATTCATACTAATTTATTATTGTAATTCGTAATTGTAATTTTTTAAATTATTAATATAATTTTAAAAATCGTATAATAAAACTTATAATTTAATTTTAATTAATGTTAATTAAAATATAATTGATAATATTTGCTGATTACAAGATATGATTACAATATTTATTGTAAATTATAGGTAAGTATAATAAAATAATGTATAAAATAAAAGTATAAAATATTTTAAAAATAATTGTATTTTTATCTGATTAACTGTGCAGTAATTAAAATAACCAATAAAAACCTGTTGAGTATATTATAGAAATATGAATTAATATAAATATTTTTTCATATTTTTTATTCAAGCTGATAATATTTTAAATGAATACCATATTGTTTATTTATTACTATTATTATTTATTAATATACTATTATTTATATATAATTATTTTTATAACATTTTGATATATAGATGATGAATGTCAGCTGTAATAAATAATATAATCTTTAAAATAAACCTTTATAATATATTTTGAAGAAATGAATTTTTTTTTAATATGAGTAAATCATATTATCAAAATTTTAAATTATATTACATTCAAGTCATATATCTATCTATCTATAGATACTATCTATAGATAGTCTACTATCTATAGATATTTACAAGTATGTTCAATTGTACTTGAATTATGATATATAGTTGAATAGAAAAAAGTGTATTTAATTAGATAATCCTATTCTTAAAAAACTAAAATTGAATTTGACCTATAGTGTACTAAGATCATGTTAATACTTTTTAAAAGTTCTTTCAATGTTTTATATATATGAATATATATATTATTTTTACTGTTATGCTATTATATATTTGCATGATTTTCATAAATAAACAGTTTTCTACTACTTATTTATTATTTCAAAATTTATTACAGTATTCCTCTTCTACATTTAAAAGGTTTATTTGAATACAGCAAAATTATATATATTTAATTTCACTATGTAGAAGCATATAAAGACTACATAAAAGTCCATATAACATTTTAATGATATTGTAAAAAATGGAAATTTATATTCAATATTGTATAAAAATAATTAATAACTTTAATAATACATGTAATGAAAATATATCATAAATGGTATAGTTAACGTGAGTCTGAAACTCAGGATAAATACCGTAGATATGAGGCGCACGCCCAACGTTCCAATAGGAATGTTACCATGCGTGACATTACGAATGTTCAGATGGACGTTCAACACCTCAGGTACACAATTCTTCCACAGCGGCAGGCATCACAGAAGGAAGTACGAGCGCGATGGCAATGATGATGGTCGTAGATGCGAAGAAGCCGATAAAGGTCGTCAGATTCGTAGTGTGACATCACAATATTGATTCAGAGTTCAACGAATGACTGATTTGAAGGCATAAACAAATATAAAGGTTTGTATACTATTATGCAATTGTGAAATTTTTTTGTTACAAAAAAAAACGTATAGGTATACGCTGCATTTTTCTTACTCTCGCTCTCTCACTTTCTTTTTATTACTGCTCTTAATTTTTGTATTTTAATATAACAATGACATTATTACTGTATTAAAAAACTGTTCTAGTTTCTACTTTATGTAAATTAACATTATTATTCACATATATAGTACCTTTTATAATTCACTTTCTATTTAATAATTCACTTAACTTAGTTTTATTTATCACTTTTATATCGGAACAATTCATATATAATTCATAATTTTATAATATATTTAATTAATTTATTAATACATTTAATTAAAATATTATAAATAAAATTATTTACACATATGTATCTTTATTTACATTTATATATATATATATATAATACATATATGTGTATCTATATTTACACATTTACACATATCACTTAATATAATCACTATAATAATAATAAAATATGATTTAATAGTATATAAATAAGTAATTTCTTTTAAGACTATCCTTATCTGTTTTTATCCTTAGCTATTTTATATTTTCAACGAATAAATTATCCATCCCATTTAATGTATGAATTTATAAAATTTATAAATTTGTGAAGTATGACCTTTTTTTTTTAATTCAACAGGATAATCTTGAATAATTTTTTGTAAATTGTATTATATGATATCATGGTATTGGATACCACGAAAGATCTTTTTTATATATTTTTTATACTTGATGCAACATTAGAAAATAGGATTATAAATCACCAAAAAATAAATGTTTATTTTTTAAACATTTAATGAGATTTAAAAAAATATTTGTAAATGATATTTATTTATATATTAATTTTTTTGTATATATGTACTTTTTAAGCTTATAAATTTATTTATTTTCTATAGAATACAAACACATTAATAAATATCGAAAGAACGAGGAGATTTAATTAAGATTATAATTTTTAAAACAGATATAAAAGACACTGTCATTTTTTAATTATTTTGATTTTTTAATATTAATTATTATAACAAAATTTGTGAAACTATTTAATACAATCTATTAAAATATATCTATTGAATATATTAAATTACTGAAAGTTTATGATAAGATTATTGTATTAATTATATTTTCTAAAAGATGAGCATACAATGGATTTATAGAAAAATATTATATATCTATATAACAATTTTTCCATTCAATTTAAAATGATATAATAATTATATAAAAAACTTTGTTTAATATTTATATTATAAAAATTCTTTAAAATTCTTTAAAAATTATTAAAAAATTATACTTTATGTAAATATACTTTTTCAATTATTAACAATTCACTAAAAGTAATATATATTTTGATTTTTTTACAATCTTATTAGAAATAATTTTATTTGTTTCTATTTTAAGTTTACCGGTGTTACTTCTTTTCTCCAACTATAGCTAATAATGAATTTACTTACATTATAAACATTATTGTTTTTTGTTAATAAACATAATAATATTTTTAATTTGAAATATTTTTATAATATAATTATTTAAAATTAATTTTTTTAATTATATTTCATTTTAACTTTTATAGGGCAGGGTTTTAAATATTTGTTTAATGAAATAATTAAAAAATATTAAAATAGAAACTAAAATTCTATAAACCTTATTTTAATAGTAAACGATTTACTAAGACTTTTATTTTTAAAATGTTTTTTTCAGCTACGAAGTGATAAACTATAGGTCCACGAAATCATATATTATAAATCATGGTCTGAGCGTTACACACGAGAAGGTTTGGACAATCGTGTGTCGAATAAACGCAAAACTCGATCGGGCGATCAGATAAGAATGGATTTACAAGAGTCGTCCACCTCTGAAAGTGTTATAAAACGATCTCATGGAAAAAAGATGAGATTAGACCTTGGTTGAAATTATTCAAGAATTTAAGTCTATACAGGGAGTAAGCTATTCTACGCATTAACTTGATCTAATGTCTGTTTTTCTAAGCTTCTGTATTTATGTTTCAGGCATCTTATTACCGCCAACTATTTTGAAATTTTTCATTAATTAATAAGCTTCTAACTGCGATTGACAACTTCACACTATATGATATCCGAATACAAGTTATAATATCTATGTGTTTTAATTTGATCAATATTATAAAGAAAAGTATTATCAATATTTTTTATGGTTTTATTTTTAAAATTTAGTCTATTATTAATTTTAGTGAAAACAAGTACAAAAATTAAAAACTTTATTAGTTAAACTGTCAATATTTGAAAGATTCAGAATATTAATCAATGAATTAATATATTCAAACATCTAGTATTAACGATACAAATTTTACTTTTTATATTTTAACATGGAATCATGTAGTAAAATCTTGGAATTAACTAGTGAAAATTATTTGAACAAGAGCATGTAAGGCAAGATAATAAAATGTAAAATACAGCCTGTTTTTCTCTTTTGGTAATTTTATTTTTTAATTATAAAAATGACCTTTATATATCTATATATTATATATTATATTATACCTATATATATATATATATATATATATATATATATATTATATTTATATTATTATTTTATTATATTATATTATATTATATTATATATATAATACCTATATATATATATATATATATATATTATACCTTTATATATTGTCAATATTCATTTATATAAAAATTTTAAATAAATTTATAATTAATGTTAATATTAATGCTAATTATATATTTTCTAGTATTTTCAAAAATGATTAGAAATATTCTATCTGTATATTCAATTATTATTTGAATTATATCGATTGGTAATTTTTAAATTATTTTATTTCTGTTTTAGTTAAATATTAATTATTATATTGATTAAATTTTATTTTATAAGATTACAATTTTTTCGAAAATTCTAGTTTTACAAAACATTTCATTTAAATATAAATGATTCATTATAGTTTATTATAATAAAATAATTCCAATACTTATTGTATCTAAATATACTTTAATTATATTAATGATTATAAATGATGATAAAGAAATTAGTAAAAGTTTACTAATTTGTAATCTCTATTCAAAGGGAATTTAAAATTTTTTTTTCATATTTTATATACCATTCTATTTATTAATTAATTACCAGAATAATTACTGCTATCTAATAATAAGAATAATTATTACTGTTACTTAATAACTATGATTTAATTTTATATGATAATATAGTCAGTGTTTTACAACAATGGTAACTTATTAATCTGAAAGCTAAGTAATATTATAATATTCAAGTTCTAATAAGATATTCCATTTAAAGATATACAAAATTACAAATGCACATAAAAACAAGAAATTTATTGTAAGGTATGTTATTGAGTAAATTACAAACGGCTTCTTTAATTATTTTGATTACTATAATGATAATATTCCGTCATTGTCAATAATAACCTTTTATGTTGATTGTACAATTAATATAGACTAACCATCAATTATATAAAATTCTTTTTATCTCATAAACTCGTATTTCGAGCATAAAAAGTAGTATTTTATTTTTAATGGAATAAGATTAATAGGTAGAGAAAGCATGACACACGAACCTATCGAGAATAAAAATAAAGGCGTGTGGCCAGTTAAAGTTTGGCCTGTGTAATGATAATGCTTGGGTATAAGATGAGTCCGACAAATGGACCGAATTAAGTTTGATATGGTTATAAGAGGCAAGAGAAAGTGTCGAGTGTTAGCTGTGTTCGAAATTCCTAAATGGATAATTCAACGTGAAGCTATTATAGATCTTTGCTCTTTGCTCCTTTGTATTACATATGCTCACGCGCGTACGTACGAATATATAATTCAAAATAAACAAGCAAGCTAACCAAAATATAAAAAAATTCAGGAACAGTATATACTTGCATCCTCGACTCCCATACGTACACAAGAATATATAAATGCACATAGAAAGAGAGAAAAGGATGCAGAGAGAGAGAAAAGGCGTTCACACGTCATATACCGTAAGGAACATACTGAGCACGCGTGACGAGGAGAGTAGGCTCGCTAGATAGAGACCGGCGCTTTAAACTGTGCGATATGAAGAAAAAACGGAAGGTGGCTCTCATGCGAGCCTAAGATATACGATCGGACTTTACTATGAAAATATTAATTAGATTTACATAGGTAACGCTGGCGGCTGTAGATAAGTTCATTGCGAGCTTAATTTTTCGCCTGCAACAAAGGTCTCTTTGCTACTGAGTGCACAGATCATGCGGAAGAAATGAAAGAAGAAGGCAGTTGGAAACGTAGTGCTGCTTCAGTGAAAGTCCTTGATCTTTTATGAGAAACATCAAGATATATGAGGAAAAGCATCATTAACGAAGAGCTTTTAACGCTCACATAAGACAAATAACAATAAATTTAGAAGGAACCTAATTTATATAATATAAACCATCATCAAACAAGTGACGTTAAATGATTAATAAGAATAATTAATAGTTATATATAATTTTTTATTTTACATTTTATACATTTTTTATTTTACATTATTAAAAAAATTACAACTATCTGTAAAACTAATAATACCTTTGCATCAGAAGAGGATTTAATTTAAATTACAGTAAAAATCATAAATATCAGTGTTAATCTTTTTAAAAACTTCCGGAGTCATTCAATGTTTGATATATTCGTTTTTTTTGAACAATGAAATCTCCATTATCTTGAAGTTAAGAAAAAAGATTCAATATGAACGTGAAAATCTTTATTAGCTTCGGTGTGTAGTATTAATATATTTTTACTCCCAGTATGCTTAACTAATTTTCTCAGAACAAGAGTAATCCTTTAATTAACGAAGTAAAAATGTAAATATAGGATTAATTCTTAGAAATTACGCAGCAGCACGATGTCCTCCTCATTCCCTGTAGTTACGGTAACAACTGCGGTCTTTGATTATTCGTGCGTGGGATACTTTATTTTTATGAGTAGCAGCGTACCGCACGCTGTGCAACCTTAACCATAATCACGGCATGCCGCTAATAAGGTTTAGCGACATTAACGTAACTCATACTGTGTTAATCTGTTGCTTATAAAATCGACGATTTTTTGCTCGTTTTTTAAAACGGTAGTTTATTCTGTAGTTTTTTTAGATTTTTACTAGAAATTCAATTAACGTGGTCATTCGATACGGAATTATCTATAGATTTATTATTGTAATGCTAAATTGATAGTGCTTAATAATGCATGCAGTGGCTAGAACATGTCTTAATGAAACTTGCCTCTTACATACAAATAATGAAAGGCAATTGTAGTGTCTTTCATCGAGAATCGGAATTCGAATGATCCGTGTAATCTCTGCAGATATTTATCGGCGATAAGGTACTATACGAAAAGTAATATTGAAAAATAATAATAAATCGGTGACAATAAAGAATAGAGAGTGTACGCGGGACAGAGGGAGGAAGAGTCACAAGTACTACTGTTCATGCAGTACAGTATAACATTGGCCGTATAAGATTCCATTCATTTGCAGAATGCCCTCACAGAGGTAGAAAAAGAGAAAGAGAAACAAAGATGATGCGAGCAAATGATTTTGACCTCTTCGTAATCCAGGTGCAGCGCATAGTCTCTTGATCACATGCAGGATAAGGCAAACGATATCCAAGCGACTAGCCTTTACATTTAAGAGGCAAGCGCCGGAACCCTAAATGTCAATGTCAATACAAAATCAATACTTTGCATAAATAATAATAATTATTAATGTTGTTGCCACGTCGGGATCCGCCATAATTTATTGATCAGGACGAATTGTTGGACGTCGCAATCTATGTAACCCAATATCGTTAAAGAAAATATCTTCTCAACTAATCAATAATTTCTGAGACCACGATCTGCATAAAAATAATTGCGATAAGAATAGCAGTACTCGTTTATTGGATGAACCCGATATTTCAATAAGAGGCAAGAACTTGTGAGTTTTTTAACCGATTAATTATTATCGAAGAAATAAAAAAAATTTTTAATATATAATTTTTAAGATTTTTCTGTTTTTACATATCCTTTAATTTATTTAAAATTCAGATAGAAAATTTTGTTAATAAAATTTTTGGACTTCAAATTGAAGCAATTATTTCTTCCTTATTAAAATGCAAAAATTTTTAATTTAAGAAACCAGTTTATGAATTTAACATAATACATCTTCTCTATGCTTGAAAATTTTCAATAAAAGTATAAGAATGTAAATATTTTTCAGAATATGTAATCATTAAATATTTTAATGTATTCTTAAACTTATGTATTATTAAAAAATTTATTTTTATCCTTTGCTATTAATTTGAATTTATAATAACTAGTAGTCAGTTTAAATTCTTACACTTCATATATTTGTAAAATTTATTGTTTAAATCAAATTAATAATAAGGTGGATTAATTTAGTGATTGTATTGTACATTTATATTTTTTACAATATGTTAAATTGTTTACAGTTTAAATATTAAAAATTAAAGCCGATATAACAATAACAATAACAATAACTTTTTTTTACTTCTGTCTAACAATTTTTCATTTATTTTCAAAATAATACTCATATTATTTGAAATAAAGTGAATACAATTTCTTATATGTTATAATATTATTAGAATTTAATATAAAGTATTGTATATGAAATGTAATGAATACTGTAATTTATAAATAAAAATAAATTAATATATAATAATATTTTTGAATCTTCTTAATATAAGTTTTTTACATTTAAGTCCAATATAGTATCTAATAGAAAAAAGGATAAGTTTTTATTTTAATAAAAAGTTTTCCTATATGTTTAAATTTCTATTTATTCATACTTTCCCATAACTAATTATTTATGCTGGACTTTAAATATTTTAAAGATCTAATGTGATGCATTATCAACGCAATATATGATTACTTTTTTAATATATTTCTGTTCGAAAAACACTTAGAAAGATTTGAAGTTAAATATTACTTCAAAAATTTCAAAAATACCAACTAAATTAATTAAAACATGCATGAATTAATGACATTTTCCAAGTATTTCTCAGTTTGATATTGTCGATGAGGTCATTTAGATTAGTGAAATTTTTTGTCGAAGTTTTGGAGATAGTTTTAAGAGTGTGTGCATGTAGAAAAAGAGAAATAAAGATAGTGTATTTTATGAAGATTTTTTGCACGAAACAAAAGTGTCGCGTAGTAAAGTGTCACTGCATGAGCAGACCCATGGTTGGTGTTATCCTCATCGTCTCGGGTTTCCGGCCAAGCCACGTACACGTAATGACGCACGCTTGCACATGGGGTGAGTTCGAATACGGATGACTTCACCGGCAGTGGTCCCAGTCTATCTCACTCACTTTCTCCTCACTTGTCTCTGTTTTTCACTCTTAATTTTTCCTTTGCTTTTATTTTCATATTCACGGCGTATATAGTCACTTGAATTAAAGAGCTGTGAGAACAGATTCGTCGGTGGGCTTATCTCAATTTTGCCGGCCGCATCAATCTAGATTTTACACTTTGCAGGATAACTTTGATCGTGTGGCGAAAAAGATAGTAGAGGTATAACTACGGTTATACCCTTTATTTTCTAGGTATGGTTTTATAGGCTAGGTATCTCAGTATAAAATAGTAAGCATAACTCAGAATTCAGGATTTTAATAAGTTTATTGCACTCGCTTATGACGTTTTCAGATGTTATAATACTTATATATGAAATTTTTAATATTTTATAAAATTAGATGGAATAGTTAATTATTATTCTTTAGTTAATAATTTTTTTTTAATTGTATATAAAATATCTAGACATCAATTTATTCAAATTCTAAAATAATTAATATAAAGTAGTCTTTTATATTTATAAATATTGAAAAATATATTATGTTTTATTTCTTCTTTAATATTTTATTTACAATGTAATATAGAAAATGAAAAATTAATTAAAAATAATATTCATCGAGTTAGGTAAGAAAACTGGATTAATCAAATGAACTAATTTAATATTAAAAATGTTGATTCTATATTACTTACAATTAATTTTAGTATTTAATGACATCAAAATTATGTAAGGAAATTTAATAAATATAAGTAAAGAATAATAATTTATAATAATTAAATATTACACCCAGTATGTAATTTATATAATATAGAAATTTTATATAATAAGTCAATTATTTCAATTATAAAATTCTAAATTTACTATGAATGATATATATATATATAACTGTTATTAGTAGAGTATAATAAGATAAAAATATTAGTTTCAATTAGCACAGTTAATATTGCCTGTATAAATTCTTTATCTGTATAAAGAAAGAAAGCCATTATTATGCTACATGATTCTAGAAACTTCGAAATTGAACCATAATATAGAATTAAATTTGAGTAAATAGTTGAAAAAATAAGTTCTTTGTTCGTTTAATATAACAAATTATATTGAATACTGATTTTAAAAAGTTATTTTTAGTTATACTAAAATTATTTTACTTTATTTTAAATAATTTTATTTTCATTTTTTTACACAAGAATTTGCAATGAGAATAATTTCTTTTGAATGTTTTATAATTATTTTAAAATAATTTGTGTATTAGAAAATGATTTTTTTTAAGAGAATGTAATATTCAAATATTGTAATTATGATATTCAAGCCATGATCTAATATCAATTTTATATTTTATATACAAAGAGGAATTAATAAATTCCTAAAGTCATGTAACTTTCATTCAAAATTGAATATACAAAATAATATAACTTCTTTTAGATTGAGTTTTCGAGCACACATTGGAATTTTATAGAAATAAAAAACAACTTAAAATTATGGTATTCGTTCAAAAGCAATTTATAAATTTAGACTATGACCTATTTTATTATTAAAGTATTATGTGAGAGTATATATTTTGATGGTTATTTAATCTTACATAATCATAAATTAAAAACGCAATAGTATTTGATGACGCAAGCTAATTGAACTTACAAATAAACGTTTCCAAGTTCATTTGTAAAATCTATTGTAAAATTAAAAACTGTAAAATCTATCGCATATTAAAAACTTTATAATATTAAATTTGAATATATCATTTCATATAAAACTTAAATGCATTTTAGTGATAAACTAGTATAGTTTCATAATTACAGTTATTTTGATTGTTACATTTTTAGAAGTATTATATTTTTTATTATGATGCAATCAATATATTTATAATGTAGAAATACAAAATAATTCTAAAAAAATAATTATGTTCTTTCATTCACTTTTTAAATTTTTTTTTCAATTTTCCATGTTTAGTGTATTTAAAAGGGTATTTTTATATAATCAAAAAGCGATAAGTTTACATTTTTGAAAAAGAGTTGAAAAATGTATTTTAACGCACGTTTAATTTACTTTATTATATTACAATAAATAATTATGCAAGGTATAAGAGCGATGAAAATCGTTATCATGTAGATTATTTGATGGTAAAGATCGCAAACTTGTCTTGTAGAGTTGCGTGAAATCTCCAGAAGTCGATGGGAACCCAAGTGGCTTACTCTTCACATATTGTAGCAACAATTAGGTGAAAGGCACTCCCATTGAGCTAACCCCCACCTTCTCATCTTTCGACAAGAACGTCTCCGGTGCTCTCAACTTCGCACGATGTTGTGGCAAAAGGTAGCGAGGACCATGAATTGTTTAATATGCCTATCAAGCAACTTATTTAATTATCTGTCTACACATATATACATAAATAGATATAAGTAGATAGATAGATATAAATAGATAAATAAAGAGAAACACACATGTCGTGTTCACCCAAGGGCTTTAACTTAGCATATGCATCATAATAATAGTAACCGAGCTTTAGGAAATACTATTCTTTCTCTTGACTCTTTTCGATATTATTTTTCACTTGAACTTCAATCCCGAGATAGCGCGTGGACGTATAATGTGTATACATGTACATAAATTCCACATCTGTTAAACAATTTTGTCCGAATTCAATTCTAGTATTCGCTTCTTAGAAAATTATCCTCATCGTCTGACCTTTGGAATCAAATCGAACTAATAACTCTGCTGCAATTTCTTTAATCCTATCGAGTATAAGTAGTTATTTATGATTATTACTTCGTTGTTTTTAGAATTTTTAAAAATCTTTATACGGTTTAATTAATTTGTTATGTCATATGTCATATAATATGATATATTATTATACTGTATCAGATTGTACGATATATTATATCGTATATTGTATTAATATATACTATAAATCATTTGTATATATATACGTTAGCTGACGTTATTGAATTATTTAAAGTATAATAAAATTGGAATTCAAGTATTAAGCATTACACTTAAGAATAATTTCGTTATTCTGTTGTTAAGATATCTTGAAATCGAAATAAAATATTTATCATATTTATAAATTTGTTTTTTTAATTTTTCATAACATATTTGGGTTATATTGAGTTAGAAACATTTTTTTGTTTACAGATACGAAAACTATTTGTTTCAGATATAAAGATTCATAATAATACACCCACAATACTATCATTTACGATGTCATATATTTCTATTAAAAAAATTATACATTTCTGCTCGGTTTCATAAGGAAATAAAGATTTCATTTGATTTAATCAACTCATTATTTCCATAGTTTTCATGAAAAACAAGAGCATTGGTATCTTGAACTGTTAAAAAGGAATTTCAGCTTAGTTGACCATAATTCTAGCCTATAATATTTAAAGGACTTTAATATTAATGAGAGCGTGCATTATTCACTACTATTTGCAAAGATGCGACTGATGAACTCTGTGGGCGTACTTTAACTCAGGCGCGAATTGCAACACTTCCGTGGTGAAAGCTTGGCTCGCAGCTACTCACATACGCGCTCCACATCCCAAGACCCGACCTTTCACCCATAGTGGTATTTGGGAAAAGCTGCTAATTGAGTAAGTCGATTTGAACGATTTCTACTTCAATATTGGCTAAAGATGAGAAATATAAACTCATGTCGATCGTATTTTAAAAGGAAATCGGATGTTTCCTCATGATAGCATTCTCCATGAGTTTTACTCAAGGACGTGAGAGTTGCTGTTAACGTGTTTCAGTTGTTCCCAATGCTTGATACTCACTTGCATTTATTTTCTTTCCTTTTTATGTCCACTTATAACTAATCAACTGGTATAAACTCATCTCACTTACACCGTTTTACTGTACGTGAATACGAATTACGCGACTCAAAAACTGGAAAAAAGTACAATATATTTCGCGCGTAACTTTCTCTATGCAGCATTCAGAACTTAGCAACATAATTTTTCGTATGTATGCATATGTCGGGATACGCAAGCCTCTTTCACTTCGTATTTTTTTTTAATCTACGCTTTATTAGAGACTCCGATTGTTTATTTTCTGCTTTTCATCTTAATAATTCAATTATATGTCAAACTAAGATTGTTGTTTCCTTGCAGAGAAAAATATAATTATGACATTCCAATTATTTTATATGTATTTATATAGAAAAATAGCATAAAAGATATAAAAATAATTCTTTTGTAAATAAACGGTAAAGTATAAGTATACTTATTTGATTTTATCTAAATTTTTTATATATAAAATAAATAAAATTTATAATAATATTTACAACATGCTTAATGTTACGAATATATATAATTCAAAATATATTCTACATTTTAAAAACAATAATAATACAATTACAAAAATAAGGATTTCACTTAAAATATTGTAATACATAAGATATAATATATTAATACCGTGATGTATTTGAAAAACGTATTGCATTTTATAATTGAAATTACTACTTTTTTATTCTTATTTTCATATAAATTATTTGCATTTCCAAATATTAAAATATTTCACATAGTAAATATGCAATATAATAAAACAGTACAAAACAATTTTTTAAATTTATTATCCAATAATATTATCTAATATCATCAATTAATTGAATCAATTTAATTAAATTATCATATTATATGCTTTTATAATTGAAGCTAATTATATAACTTGAAGTTCAGATTTACTTTAAAATTATGATATAATTATACATTTATAATTGTTTTATTTAATTTTCTCGATCATATTTGAGAATGAAATCGTACGTATATTTAAGAAAATATTTGTTATAATTAACAATATTTAGCTACTAAGTTATTTGATACAATTTTCAAACATTAAAAAAAATTATTATTAAAGCAATATTTTATTATGTATAATTTATTTAAAAATTTAATAATTAAATTAAAATTATTTTTATACAAATTTTCTCAAATTACCTGCAGTTTTAAAAATTAATTTTTTATTATATACTTAATATCTATTATTACAATAATTATGCGTGAATGTATTTATAAAATTTTAATTGTATAAAAATCATTTATTACAAACAATAAAAGAGTTTCAATTATTTAATATATTTTATTTGTACTTAAAAAATACTAGAATTGGAATTGCAATTAATATTATTCTGTCTTCACGTATTTATAAGATGATATTAATAAAAATTAGGATTAGTATGTAACGAGTTGAAACTATTATTTAGCTGTTGTTTTGAAATAGATAAATACTTTAAAGAGAGATTCCAATGAAACGGTATACATGCCCATATCCAATAAACGATATACCAAAGAACGGATATACATGTAGAATACAGATATGCATTTATTTTTATAGTAGTTTTAATTATTTATATTTGGAAATCAGATATTAATATATTTCAAAAATAATAAGTTCAAACTGATATCTTCTATAATACGGAATATGTTCATACATTTTAATAGTTGAAATGAAAATTATTTAAAAGAATAAAAAATGAATATTATTGAAACTGTTCGTTATTGCACTTGCTGTTTAATTTATTTTAATTATATATTATATTTTAATTATATATAATTAATTTAATTATAATTATAATTTAAAACAATATTATTTGAACTAGCCTTTTATTTATAATTTTGTTTTTTTTTTATAAAAAAGTTGTAATTCTGATTTTTGTAATCGAGTACCATTAAAATAAATAGATAAATAAAAATGTAGCATTAAAAGAAATTATTTTATGACATAGAATTGTGTATAAAAATAATAATGTTTGAAATATTATTATTTAATTTTATCCATTAACTGAATCAAATATCTATTTTTTATTTTATGAAATTACTTTCATTCTCAATAACTTTCTTATACAAAAGAAAATTTTATCTATATAAAGTAATGTTTATTTATTACAGTTAGTGAACATAATTTTAATGGAAAAAAGCAAAAATAATTATCTTGTAATAAATCGTGCCATCGTAGATTCAAGGAATATTAGTTAGGCTGTCAGGAGTTGAGAAGCTCATACCTAGATGGGATGTAGTTTACTACATTCATTTATAAAGTTTGTTACTGTCGTATACTTCGCTTATGTAAGCAAACGATGTATTAGCTCTAGTTTATTTACCTTAGTTGATGTTCAGAATCGTATTTATCGATAAGTGCTTAAGTGGATGCTCAGGCACAGATTTGCGTGCTGTTGTGATTGAAACGACTTGTCGAACAAGCCTCTTTCGGAGCTTGGCATCAGCAGCTCTCACTCTGGAACCGAGGTTGAAACGAACCTCTTCTTTTTCTTTTCCTAGAGAGTTCAACGTGTTTTATTTCTCGATAACCGCGTGCAGAGAGAAAGTTTTTGCGACTCTCGAGGCTTCGACTTCCTTTGCTGCACTCTGCAGCTCCCTTTACTCATATCAATAGCCATAAGAATCTCCTACGCAGTTTAACAAATTGATGCATTGTTCTAGTCCGCTTTATTGCTATTATTTCTTTCGCTTCGTTCGCTAAATGATACCCAGCAAGTCCGAAATTAAGTTAATTGCACTGCTGAAAGTCTAATGTGCGTTAATGCTTAAGCAGTGATTTAAAAATAAGATCACGAATGCAATACTTCTTGGTATTACACTTTCAAAGTATACTACATGTAATAAAATAAAAGAATAAACTACTTCTAATCCCAATAATACTAAATAATTTTCCGTTTATTATTCATAAAATTATATTTAAACTGGTAGAATAATCACAAATAATAAATAACTATATCACAGTATATTTGAATACTTTTAAATCTATTTCAATGTTTTAAAATCTATCTCAATGCAGAAAACATTTAAAACTAGAAGAAAACTCGTATAGACGTTAACATATTTATTTATAAAATACAATTGTACATATTTATAGGAGAAGTCATAAATATTACATAGTTATATTTACAATTGTTTTTATCTTTAAGAATAATAAGTAAATTTGTTTTTTTTTAATTACATGTTGACAAAATTAATTAAATAATATGTATCTGGATTTTTTTGTGATTAGATTGAATTATGATAATGTATAAAATAGTTTTTCTACAAGTCTATTTTTATTCATATTATATAATAACAAATAAAAAATCTTAAATATATATGGCTTGTTTCAGAGGTACGTAGCCAAATATCAGAGCAGTAAAGTTGGCGAGGGAGATCTGGATAAGCAAAAAGGATAAGAGATACAAAATAAATTAATCAAACTGTAAATATTGTACGACTTAGCAAAATTTTATTGGCAGGTGACGGCGATGAACGTTTTATAGTACATTGTTTCATTTCAACTGTGCATTGCTTCGATGATAGTAATAATTTTTATCGTAGACAAAGTAATTCCTTTTTTCTTCTTGTGTTTGCGTTATCACCATTCTTTTTTTTTTATTTTTGAAAAGAGAAGGTACAGTCGGAAACGTAGAGGTCTTTAAATATATATATATATATATATATATATATATACACGTATGTACGTGTATTTATTTTCTCATATTGTTACAATATAAAATACCGTAATGATGCAGGCGCGGACATCGAGGAAAAAAATCTTTTAGCATAGTTGAGCTTTATATATTTGTAAAGCTAAAGCGATAGAGACTTGAGATATTGTATACATGTACATTGTAAATATTTTTAATTGACGTAACTCATTTTAATAATCACTCCTAAATGTACTAGGTACTACTGGATGTGACTTAACGTGGATTTTTTTCAGTTCAACCTATCGATAGCTACGTGACTAAGGACTATTCGATCATCTTTTATAAAATTATCATAATATATATATATATATATATATATATATATATATATATATATATATATATATTCGTGGTATCTTATTATTTTTATAATAATAATAATAATAATAATAATAATAATAATAATAATAATAATAATAATAATAATAATAATCATAATGATAAAAACGACAGAATATGTTGAGCTATATACAAAGCACGACTGCAGTCTCATTTGTTTATATATATATATATATATATATATATATATATTTATTTATTTATTTATTTATTTATTTAGTTATATTGGTATATAGTTGAAAAAGATAAGAAAAGGAAAGAAAAGGAAAGAAAAGGAAAAATAAGATCAAGGAGAGACGGCATCGTAACGATTATGCATTTAAAAGCTGAAGCGCGCAAGCTACAATATATATTGTGCTCAGGCCTATTGATCTTGACATCGTGGTATTAAAAGGCATTTAACAGTGGTCCCTTAATCTTACTGATCTCTTTCGTCACTTGAGCCCTCCTATACGAGCCAGCCCAATACGATTTTCAGGAAATGACGAACAAAACAGTGTTCTCTGACTTTATATATCGACTATACAAAGTGAATTTCTCATCGATCATCTTTCGAGGGGTTCGCCAATGAAGGTTTACTTACCCATGATCATCGAAAATAGAGCTGTGACAGTAATTTGGTGAAAGAGAGAGAAAGAGAGAGAAAGAGAGAGAGACAGAGAGAGAGAAAGAGAGAGAGAGAGAGAGAAAGATAAGGATATAAAAAATAATGATGACTGAATAAAAGTGATATCAGTTGCAGTGGAGAGCGGCTAATTATTATTTATAGCATTGAACGCCAGTTAGCTCTTGTAGACGTTGCCAAGCTCAGCACCGGTATTCTTTTTACACCGTCGCTTCGCTATACGGTAGTCACTCATCACTTACGCGAGAATGCGCACGCATCAATATTACAATCAAGTTACTAGAAATTTTTGCAAAATGGAGCGAAAGCATGTACACATTTGGGATAACAAGTTTGAGTATATGAATGTATAACAAAGAAAGAGAGAGAAAAAAAATCTTATCAACCTCAAAGGATGTGTCGCCTGAAGGTTGGACGTGGCCGACTATACTTCGGTAGCAAAGATTATAGAATCAATTTGTGCTCTGTAACCAATCTTCGTTTTCTTTCCTTCTCTCTCTCTCTCTCTCTCTCTCTTTGTTTCTCTCTCGCTCAATCCATTATTACATAGTCTACAATCAAAAACGAAATCAGCTGAAATTCTGAAGGTATGACCGTCATCTACTCCTTCTTTTTGGATCACTCATCTTGGCTGTTGTTCCTGATGATGATGACGTTGACGATTCTTCTATTTCTGACGTAGTATACAGTGCAGATCTCTTGATGTTGCTTTTAATTCCATGTTGCCAGGGAAAATGCGGATCTTTGAGTGCAGGAGAGGCTCATTGCAGGATGTGATTTTTGCGTAATTAATGTATGAAGATATGTTGAGCAAAAGAGGCAGTGAAACACTTACAAAAAGACAGATTTATAGATACATAAATAGATAAATATAGAGAGAGGGAGGAGTCTGTATGTGTGTGAGTATGCGTAAGAGTGAAAGGGGATAGAGCTTATAGGAAAGGAAAATAGATAAAGATAAGAAAATATTAGGGACTGCTGGACTAGCGAGAGCGCGGGATTTTTTTAAACGGAAGGTCCCGCGTCAATCAGCGCCGGTACCTAAATAGCGTTTATACGTGTATTTCTGTGTATGTGTCGCGCGTGTCCGGCGACGTCGAACAACAGCGGACGGATATATATAAAATCGGATGGATAATGTGAGGCGTGTGAAAGGATATGAAACAAATTAATCTACATATTTCAGGAAAACTTGAATGAGTCTATATGTATGGAATTATTGTTTTTAGGATAGTTAAGGAAAATGGAATAGGGAGACATTGGCGAGTTGGTCGGATGGCTTCTAGTACCTAGAGTAGCCATTCGAATAGCCATTCGAGTAGCCGTTGGAGCCCTTGTAGGGAACGGAGTGTATGCTCCTGGAACAGAGATTGTGCCAAAACGAGAGGTAAGAGGATGTGCCGGCATCTAAAGTTTTTCCTTGTTTTTTTGTCTTATTTGTTTTTTTTTCATAATTATTAGATAATTTAATAAGCACACTCAGGTCGTCGAGGAAAATTTTCTTGTTGCAAATGCTCTCGAAAACATAATTTGGTCTCGTTTCGAGCCCTATGTTTAAATAAATAGATATATTTTATTACTGATGGTATTATTTTTTTATATTTTTTCAGATGTCTGATAGAGTTGATGTAGGAAAAAAAATATAAATAAAAACAATTAAATATCATAGTTTTGAATGAATATGTTTACGATGACCATTATGTTCGAGATTGCAGATGCAGCCTTGTTATTTCGCCACGCGTTTCACGGTTGCATGATATTTGCAACACGTATGTTATCACGTATTATACGCAATCGGAATTCCGTCTCCTTTCATTTTCGATGTCCAGATAATAGGGTTATTGGTGTTAAGAGTGCAGAGTATACAACATGCTGGGTACAGTCTGAGCAAGAGTTATCAAAGGGAGAATGTAAAAGCAGAGGCAAATGAGTATTTCGTAAATCCGGGAAAGTGTAACATAAACATAAAATAAAGTGTAAACATACTAACGAAATACAAAATAAAAAGTAATTCGCGTCGGACATAACTATGAAAGAAAAAGCGAATGAGCGAGTCAGTAAGTAAAATATTCTCAAACAAAGCTTCTATGTGTAGCGGATGGTGGTCAGGCGTGGGTCAGAGGAGTAACACAGTATATATTTTTATTTCTTATCTCTCTGACTTGTTTTTTATAAATGATATTTTCGTGTATTATCGCGCGTGTGTGAATATGTGAGAAGGCAGGAGGTTCCGAGCAAGCTCCCGCTCACCGCCACCCACATCTACAACAAAAGAGAAAAAAACAAGACCACCGCTATTACACATAAGGTATCCATTAGTAAACCATACCGCGCGCATTGTGCATAGCATATCCAGAGTCTTGCTCACTAGAATAAAGAACGAGTATAAGAGAAAAAAATGTAGAAATAACAAAAATGGAGATAACTTGAAAGAGTAAGCAAGAGAGAGAGAGAGAGAGAGAGAGAGAGAGAGGTTCAAGACAGAGTTATATGCGTATGCACTTTTAACGTTCGCCGTTATACGATCTGCGCGTTATCCTTCTGATTTATAGGTTACGTGCCATCTCCACGACAGAAAATATCATCTCGCGCGCATCTCGTAGCAAATAAGCGACAGGCGTTGCGGTACAGTACGCAGATCCTCTCGAGTTCTGCCGTGCCCCTGACTCTCCCTGGTACTGGTGATTTGCGACGAGACTTGACGATCAATTTTAGACGTTTCTCAAAGCTGTACATGCGACTTTGCCAGCTCGAGGTCATTTAACGTTGACTGTTCTTTCGCGCCCTCTTCTTCCCTCATTTTAACGAATCATAGTTAATAAAGCTGTCTATTACTTTATCCGTTCTCGTAATTCATGTATTATTGTAAGTATTAAAATAATACTTGTTTGCATTACATCAATTAAATATAGTAAGTTTAATTAAACTAGCATAAAATATTTGAATAATTTGAAACCGTTTTTATTATTTTGCTATAATACTTTTACCTTATGTAAAATGTATTTATTATTGACAATGATCATATAGAAAATTATTATAATTTTATTAAGAAATTGAAAATTTGAAACTAAAAAATGTTGTTCTCTCTATTATTAATTCGAAAATATGTTTTAATATTTTTTAATTAAAAAAAAATCCATATAAAAAATAAATTCTTTAAATATCAATAATTTAATCTCGGTAAATTTGCAGTTCTAAACATTCAAAAATAAAACTATACTAAAACAACTATTTATTGGTTGTTAAAATATACGTTAATAGATTATGAGATTAAATTGAAAATTTATTTAAAAATTTCTAGGCAAATTCATTAATTAATATTGATTAAATTATAATAAAATATAAATTAAATATTATTTATAACATAGAGATAAAATTTGGTGCAGAAGCAATATTATTTATTATTATATAATATTTTGATATACGGATATATTTATTATAAAAATTATTTGATGCTGAATTTTAATAATTTTAATCTTTATTATTATAAACTGTCGTTTCAACCTCATTCTGTTTCTAAATTTTTAATGAATAATTTATAATATGTTCGGTTGATTTTAGAAAACATGTTTTTAGCGATGAACTTAACATACTTTTCTTTGTTTCTTGTGTTTGAAATCATTTTTTTATGCAATAAATCGCGGATATGTAATGTGTAACATGTAACTATACAAATCGTGTTACGGTACGTCCTCATGATAATCATTCCAAGTTATAAGCACATTATTTTTTAAATTGCGCTAATTAATATGATAGATTAATTAACTTTTTTTAGCTAATTAACATATACAAATAATTTTTATCATGCAGATGAAAAATTGTTTTTTGTTAATTTTCTATGTACTCGGAAATATTACGTAATATACATTAGAACTCGGATAGATTATTAATGCACAAGGACATTTTTTTCCTTCAAGTTCATTGTAGTCACTCAGAATAAGTATCATTCTGTTTTTTCAGTTTATAAAAAACAAGACTAATATTTTTCTTTATTTAAAAAAAAAATTTTTTTAATGCAATATTGTATTTATTATTATTTAGATTAATTAATAATTATTAAAATATATTTTTATATTATGCTTTTGTATATAAAAGACAACGTACCCGTAATGTAGTATGTACATAAGATATATTAATTTTGAAAAATACGATTATGAAGGTGATAATATGGGTTACTCTGCGCTTCTACAACAAAAGTTGATTGTCATTCAAAAAAAATCAATAACTAATATAAAATTATTTATAGTTTATTAGTCTTATTTACTTCTGTATTTGAAATACCATATAATATTTTGAGTCATCGCCCGTAAATTTCCGTAAAATTAAGAATCAACATGATTAAGAAGGAAGTCACGAAATATAATTTTTTTTTAAACATTTAATTGAACACGTTGATAATATTGTTTAAATGTAGTTATATTAGAAAGAATATAATTCCAGGCAATATTATTTTGAATTATTCTGTAGTCGTGTTTTGTGAAAAATGAATATATATATATATATATATATATATATATATATAGATATATATATAATATACACAAAAAGAATGAGGGGTGGTTAGGAAGAAGTGTGGTAGGGTGATGGCGGGGAGCGGAGATGGTAGAGAGAAGGTAAGGAAAGATGTCGCGAGTCAAAGTCGATAAACCGGTTTTTCTCATTCTTAGTTCTTTCATGAATAGTTATTGATTTTATGTGGATACGCATACTCATGCTATTGTCACACCGCGAAATATTCTTTTATGCTCAACTATGGTGACTTCCTTCTAGAACCATTGCATTTTCGTTTAAGGTGTGTTGCTTCTTAAAGAAGAAATTTGCCCAATCTCGTAAAGTGTTTTTTTTTTGCACAACATCAATGTCCCCTCTCGTCCTCGGTCTGAAAGCTAACTATTGTCAGTTGTCAAGTATACGCGCGCATTATATTCAGTTCGTCCGCCCTTCCTTCTGGACGTTTTCGAAAGCATTTCGTCGATGTCTAGCGTACAAAAGGATGATTTACTAATGACGCAAGAGAGGACGGGATAACCACGAAGTTAATAGATAACGAAACTGGTGGATGCAACGATTGTAATAGAAATAAAATTATACTTGGACGTAAATGCATTACCTGTGTTGTTTGAGATTGTCCTGGCGCTTAAAAGACTTGCCACAGACCTCGCATGTAAAAGTCACATCGTCCTTGTGACTACGTTCGTGGATCATAAGGTTATAGGGCTTAGTAAATCGCCGCTGGCAGTACTTGCAGACGAATTCAACAGTGCATTTAGCGCGCATCTTCTGTCGGCGACCAAACTCCCTGCCGTGCCCCTCTGTCTCCATCGGCATTATCGCGAACATCCTTATGAATTCCCACCGCTTGTTGGCAACGTTCAAGAAAAGTATGCGTATGCGTTACCACCGACTACTCCTTCCACTCGTTGCTTGGCGCTAGGCTGATACTCGCTGCCTAATAGATGCTGCTGTTCTTTCCGAGTTAGATCACCGTTACCTGCCAACAAAACCAGAATCACTGCTCGCTACCGCTATCTTGCATCCCTTATGTCTCAAGCATTTGAGGCTTTCGCAATGAATTTTTTATTTGCTTATACGACTGTCTCTTTAGCTAATATAGCAAAAGTCAGTGTGAAGAAAAAACAGTATTAATCAGTCGCAGTCGGATTTCTAATATTTGCAGAATATAAATGACTCAAACGATAAATTGAGACAAGAAATGAAATTCTAGAGTGGCTATAAAAACTGATCATTAAGTGACTATGGGGGATCTGACTCGTTACCTTCTAGTTGTTGGGAAAGCGCTCTTCTTATGAGCCAGACAAACGATTCGACGTTTTTTTCTTTTCTTTTTTTTCATTCTGGATCATTATTTTATGTTTTTCGCCAAACGCATAGTTCCGTGATAGTAAATAAATGCCGTTCCAACGATTCTCGTAAAAAGTTTATCCGCTAAAATGAAATTTTTAATTTCATTAAATATTTCTTTAACAATTCGTGATTCTCTTAATTCATAGTCCTACGCATTAAATAATGCAGTAAAATTATTGATTTCATTATTTATTATGATTCGCCATATATAAGTCGTGTAAATGGTTTTGAAAACATTTATACATCTATTTAATTAGAAGTTTAATTTTAATTGATTTTTAAAAAATAGTTATTGAGGTCGCGCATTAATAAATCATAGGAAAATTGTTTTTATAATACTAATTAGATTCAAAATTAAATAAAAATGATATTATTTCAAATAATGAGAGTAAACAATTTTTTCTTCTTTTAAATTAATTATTATAATTTTTGTAAGTTGTTAACGAAATATACAGTATTATTAAGAATACTGTAATATATAATAAGAATACTGTAATATAATACTATTTTGTATCAATACATATTGATAATAGAAAGTTAAAAATGATATGTGGATTTAATCAAAATGGCACGAAAGTAGCATAGCTATTAAATAAATCTCATTAAATATTGTTCGGAATAATTAAATAGCAGCCGGGCATAAAGGGTTTATAAAATAATCAAGCATACGTCAAATTTCTTAAATGTCTACGCAGGTTCTGGCATGAGTAGTATAGATGATTGTGCGCAAAAAAGTATTCGGTTTTACATTGCAAATAAACAGAGGAAGGCTGAAAGGTAGGCATTATGCGCGATGAGGTCGGAGCAAGCATAGTAAAGAGAAAAGGAGAGAAGCTTAGTGGCTACTGTGTAGCGGGCGAATAGCGCGTGTAGTCGCGAGAAAGTGAGCGCATAAAGTGGCGTGTCAGAATGAGTAATAAGCGTGCTGTGGGGCGTAGCCTGGTTGGCTGGTTAGCAGGCACAGCGTACGGGGCAAAACTGTCTGGTGGGATCTAATTGGGCTTCCGCGTTACGCGCAGCGCTTGCTCCTTCCTTCCGTCTTCCTCCGTTCAGCGTTGCTTTCTGAGCTTTTCTCTCGTGACCTCTGAGTGTCCTTCATATCGTCCAGGCCGCGCGCGTATAGGGGAAGGGGGGCCACAGGCCAACCGGTGGCGAGTGAGTGGCTACCGCGCACCGCCCCATGCTAAAAGCCACGGCTACCGGTTTTCGACCAGTCCCCAGCGGCGCACGTTCGGCCCGCGACCACACCCTCTACTGTGCTCCCTTTTCCAGGGATCGCGACTCCATTTGATAATGTGCGAAAGATGGTCGTACGCGGTTGAGACTCACGTAAGGTGGAGGTACCGTTGCTGCTTTCGAGCCCGTTCCTCTTCAACGTCAGGAGACAGTGAAACGCGACACTGTGGATGTGGTTGGCGACTCGCTTTTCACAAAGGCACTTAGCACGGGCTCGGGTCTCGGATTCTTGATGGAGGGTGCGCGATTTAGTTTTTCATTACTCGTCTTCAGCTGACTATTTTAACGACTGGTTGAGTGGTAGGCGCGAGGCAGGCAGGTCTGGACCGTTTGGGTGCGCGGCGTCGACTGAAGAAAAGTCCGGTTGGCCGGGCGCTGGGTACTTGGTAGCCCGAATAGTAGACCGTCACACGGTAGGTCGTAGAGTAACTCCAAAGGTCCCACTCTATCTCCGTCTTTTATCTCTCTCTTGCTTCTTCTGGTTGGAGGACCGGGGACCGACCTCCCTACCGAACTCGAGCTCTCTAACCGAACTCGGCGCACACGAGCCGCCACCGCCACCGTAAAGCGCCGCCGTTGCCGCGCAAAGCCAGTTAGCAAGGGGAGTCAGCGAATGAGTAAAAGAAAGAGAGAAAGAGAGAGTTAGCAAGTGAGAAAAAGAGAGTGAGAGTAGGAAAGGCAGTAGCACTTTTTATGTGAACGTCAGAGAGGAGAGAGGAACAGAGAGAAAGAGAGAGAGAGAAAGATAGAGAGATAGATAGATAGATAGATAGATAGATAGA